>NC_068452.1:35567335-35627335 GCF_023373465.1 Oncorhynchus keta | reverse complement strand
CCACCTAAAAGAAAACGATTCCCAAACCTTCCTTCTTAAGGCTAGGCGTCCTGTCAACAACATCCGGTGAAATTGGAGGACGCGCAATTCAAATAACTGTGACTCTCAGTACCAAAATTCTTCCATGTTTTGGAAGAAACAAGCCTGAAACCTTGAACAAGGACTAATGACATCTAGTGGAGGCCATAGGAATTGCAATCTGGGAGCTGGAATTGCATAGGACCCAAAGCTTTCCATTATAAGAGCCTGGGATCTAAAAAAAATTCTGGTTTGTTTTTCTTTGTATTTTCTCCTACCATGTCAATTGTTTTATAGTCTCATACATGAGTTAACATTTTAACATTTCTACAAACGTCAATGTGTTTACTATCCAATGTTATCAATTATATGCTTATCCTGGCTTCTGGGCCTGAGTAACAGGCAGTTTACTTGGGGCATGTCAGTCAGGCAGAAATTCTGAGAAAAGGACCCTAGTCTGAAGACAAAGCTATCACCTACAGAGAGATGAACCCAGGGCTCTGCTCACAGACTCAAACACACCCCACAGAGCCCCAGGACAGCAACACAATTAGGCCCAACCAAATCATGAGAAAACAAAAAGATAATTACTTGACACATTGGAAAGAATTAACAAAAAACAGAGCAAACTAGAATGCTATTTGGCCCTAAACAGAGAGTACACAGTGGCAAAATACCTGACCACTGTGACTGACCCAAACTTAAGGAAAGCTTTGACTATGTACAGATTCAGTGAGCATATCCTTGCTATTGAGAAAGGCCGACATAGGCAGACCTGGCTCTCAGGAGAAGATATTTCCCTCAGATTACACAGATCCACAAATAATGTGAAAACAACCCCAATTTTGATAAACTCCCATATCTACTTGGTGAAATACAAGTGTGCCATCACCACAAGAAAAGGTCAACCAGTGAAGAACAGACACCAATGTAAATACAACCCATATTTATGCTTATTTATTTTCCCTTTTGTACTTTAACCATTTGTACATAGTTCCAACACTGTACACAGTTGAAGTTGGAAGTTTACATACACCTTAGCCAGAATACATTTTAACTCAGTTTTTCACAATTCCTGACATTTAATCCTAGTACAAATTCCCTGTCTCAGGTCAGTTAGGATCACCACTTTATTTTAAGAATGTGAAGTGTCAGAATAATAGTAGAGAGAATTATTTATTTCAGCTTTTATTTCTTTCATCACATTCCCAGTGGGTCAGAAGTTTATATACACTCAATTAGTATTTGGTAGCATTGCCTTTAAATTGTTTAGCTTGGGTCAAATATTTATTGTAGCCTTCCACAAGCGTTCCACAATAATTTTGGCCCATTCCTCCTGACAGAGCTGGTGTAACTGAGTCAGGTTTGTTGGCCTCCTTGCTCACACACGCTTTTTCAGTTCTGCCCACAAATGTTCTATGGGATTGAAGTCAGGGCTCGGTGATGGCCACTCCAATACCTTGACTTTGTTGTCCTTAAGCTATTTTTCCACAACGTTGGAAGTATTCTTGGGGTCATTGTCCATTTGGAAGACCCATTTGCATCCAAGCTTTAAATTCCTGACTGATGTTTTGAGATGTTGCTTCAATATATCCACATATGGCATCTCATGATGCCATCTATTTTGTGAAGTGCACCAGTCCCTCCTGCAGCAAAGCACCCCCACAACATGATGCTGCCACCCCTGTGCTTCACTGTTGGGATGGTGTTCTTCGTCTTGCAAGCATCCCCCTTTTTCCTCCAATCATAACGTGGGCATTCTGACCAAACAGTTCTATTTTTGTTTCATCAGAACAAATGACATTTCTCCAAAAAGTATGATCTTTGTCCCCATATGTAGTTGCAAACCGTAGTCTGGCTTTTTTATGGCGGTTTTGGAGCAGTGGCTTCTTCCTTGCTGAGCGGCCTTTCAGGTTATGTCGATATAGGACTTGTTTTACTGTTGATATAGATACTTTTGTACCTGTGTCCTCCAGCATCTTTACAAGGTCCTTTGCTGTTGTTCTGGGATTAATTTGCAGTTTTTGCACCAAAGTACGTTCATCTCTAGGAGACAGAAAGCATCTCCTTCCTGAGCGGTATGACGACTGCGTGGTCTCATGGTGTTTATACTTGCATTTGTACAGATGAATGTGGTACCTTCAGGAATTCGGAAATTGCTCCCAAGGATGAACCAGACTTGTGGAGGTCTACAAAAAAATTTCTGAGGTCTTGGCTGATTGCTTTTGATTTTCCCATGATGTCAAGCAAAGAGCCATTGAGTTTGAAGGTAGGCCTTGAAATACATCCACAGGTACACCTCCAATTGACTTAAATGATGTCAATTAGCCTATCAGAAGACATCAGAAGACATTTGTAATGTCTTTTTTTTGTGTAATTTTGTAATGTCTTTATTGGTTTGAAACTTCTGTATGTGTAATGTTTACTGTTAATTTCGATTCTGTTTATTTCACTTTTGTATATTATCTCCCTCACTTGCTTTGGCAATGTTAACACGTTTCCCATGCCAATAAAGCCCCTTTAATTGAATTTAATTGAATTGAGAGAGAGAGAGAGAGAGAGAGAGAGAGAGAGAGAGAGAGAGAGAGAGAGAGAGAGAGCGAAAGAGAGATGTGTGTTCTTGCTAGAGGTTGATTGTGCAGGTGTGATTTTAATGTGAGTGGGTGTTTGCTTGCTGATGTGTTCTCTCTCTCTCTCTCTATCTCTCTCCCTCTCTCTCTCTCTCTCTCTCTCCTTCTATCTGTCTCTCTCTCTCTCTCTCTCTCTCTCTCTCTCTCTCTCTCTCTCTCTCTCTCTCTCTCTCTCTCTCTCTCTCTCTCTCTCTCTCTCTCTCTCTCTCTCTCTCTCTCTCTCTCTCTCTCTCTCTCTCTCTCTCTCTCTCTCTCTCTGTGTCTTTCTCTCTCTCTCCTCACTCTCTCTTTATCTTTCTCTCTCTCTCCCTATCTCTCTCCTTCTATCTGTCTCTCTCTCTCTTTTCCACCACTCTCTCCTCCAGTTGGTCTCCAATATGACTCCCTCTCTCTCCTCTCTCTCTCTCTCTCTCTCTCTCTCTCTCTCTCTCTCTCTCTCTCTCTCTCTCTCTCCCTCTCTCTCTCTCTCTCTCTCTCTGTCTTTCTTTCTCTCTTTCTATCTTTAATTTGCCAGGTTTTGCTGCATTGTGTTTATGTAATGTACTCAGTGTTGCATTGGACACCAGCTGACTTATCAACTGTGTGCATGTGTGTATGTGTTTGTTGCACGCTTGCTCGTGTTTGTCTGCAGACTGTGTGTGTGTGCCACCCACATCTGTGTGTGCATGAGAGCCTCCAGCTGTCTGTGACCTGGCACTAGAGAAGTATTAATAATGCATTAATAATCAATTGAGTGTTATCTATGTTCTGCCCTGAGCACAGGCACAGCGTTTGATTGGACCAAATTAAGAACACCCTTTCTGATGGTTCCATCGATCAACTCCCCTGGCTGTGTTACAGAAGCACACACACAACCACACACACACACGCACACACACATACACATTAACTTTCAGAGTGCTGTTTAGAGGGAAGAGAGAGGTGGGGGGAAGAGAGGGGTAGAGGGAAGAGAGAGGTTGAGGGAAGAGAGGGGTAGAGGGAAGAGAGGGGTAGAGGAAGAGAGGGATAGAGGGAAGAGAGGGGTAGAGGGAAGAGAGGGGTAGAGGGAAGAGAGGGGTAGAGGAAGAGAGGGGATAGAGGGAAGAGAGGGGTAGAGGGAAGAGAGGGGTAGAGGGAAGAGAGGGGTAGAGGGAAGAGAGGGGTATAGGGAAGAGAGGGGTAGAGGGAAGAGAGGGGTAGAGGAAGAGAGTGGTAGAGGAAGAGAGAGGTAGAGGGAAAAGAGAGGTAGAGGTAAGAGAGGGGTAGAGGGAACAGAGGAGTAGAGGGAAGAGAGAGGTAGAGGAAGATAGGGGTAGAGGGAAGAGAGAGGTAGAGGCAGAGAGGGGTAGAGGGAAGAGAGAGGTAGAGGAAGAGATGGGTAGAGAGAAGAGAGAGGTAGAGGGAAGAGAGGGGCAGAGGGAAGAGAGAGGTAGAGGAAGATAGGGGTAGAGGGAAGAGAGAGGTAGAGGCAGAGAGGGGTAGAGGGAAGAGAGGGGTAGAGGGAAGAGAGAGGTAGAGGAAGATAGGGGTAGAGGGAAGAGAGAGGTAGAGGCAGAGAGGGGTAGAGGGAAGAGAGAGGTAGAGGAAGAGATGGGTAGAGAGAAGAGAGAGGTAGAGGGAAGAGAGAGGTAGAGGAAGAGAGAGGTAGAGGGAAGAGAGGGGTAGAGGGAAGAGAGAGGTAGAGGCAGAGAGGGGTAGAGGGAAGAGAGAGGTAGAGGAAGAGATGGGTAGAGAGAAGAGAGAGGTAGAGGGAAGAGAGAGGTAGAGGAAGAGAGAGGTAGAGGGAAGAGAGGGGTAGAGGGAAGAGAGAGGTAGAGGCAGAGAGGGGTAGAGGGAAGAGAGAGGTAGAGGAAGAGAGAGGAATAGGGAAGAGAGGGGTAGAGGAAGAGATGGGTAGAGAGAAGAGAGAGGTAGAGGAAGAGAGAGGAATAGGGAAGAGAGGGGTAGAGGAAGAGATGGGTAGAGAGAAGAGAGAGGTAGAGGGAAGAGAGGGGAATAGGGAAGAGAGAGGTAGAGGAAGAGAGAGGTAGAGGGAAGAGAGAGGTAGAGGGAAGAGAGGGGAATAGGGAAGAGAGAGGTAGAGGAAGAGAGAGGTAGAGGAAGAGAGAGGTAGAGGAAGAGAGAGGTAGAGGGAAGAGAGAGGTAGAGGGAAGAGAGAGGTAGAGGAAGAGAGAGGTAGAGGGAAGAGAGAGGTAGAGGAAGAGAGAGGTAGAGGGAAGAGAGAGGTAGAGGAAGAGAGAGGTAGAGGGAAGAGAGAGGTAGAGGAAGAGATGGGTAGAGGAAGAGAGAGGTAGAGGGAAGAGAGAGGTAGAGGAAGAGAGAGGTAGAGGAAGAGAGAGGTAGAGGAAGAGAGAGGTAGAGGAAGAGAGAGGTAGAGGAAGAGAGAGGTAGAGGGAAGAGAGAGGTAGAGGAAGAGAGAGGTAGAGGGAAGAGAGAGGTAGAGGAAGAGAGAGGTAGAGGAAGAGAGAGGTAGAGGAAGAGAGAGGTAGAGGGAAGAGAGAGGTAGAGGAAGAGAGAGGTAGAGGGAAGAGAGAGGTAGAGGAAGAGAGAGGTAGAGGAAGAGAGAGGTAGAGGGAAGAGAGAGGTAGAGGAAGAGAGAGGTAGAGGAAGAGAGAGGTAGAGGAAGAGAGAGGTAGAGGAAGAGAGAGGTAGAGGAAGAGAGAGGTAGAGGAAGAGAGAGGTAGAGGAAGAGAGAGGTAGAGGAAGAGAGAGGTAGAGGAAGAGAGAGGTAGAGGAAGAGAGAGGTAGAGGGAAGAGAGAGGTAGAGGAAGAGAGAGGTAGAGGGAAGAGAGAGGTAGAGGGAAGAGAGGGGTAGAGGAAGAGAGGGGTAGAGTGAAGAGAGAGGTAGAGGGAAGAGAGAGGTAGAGGGAAGAGAGAGGTAGAGGAAGAGAGAGGTAGAGGGAAGAGAGAGGTAGAGGGAAGAGAGAGGTAGAGGAAGAGAGAGGTAGAGGAAGAGAGAGGTAGAGGCAGAGAGAGGTAGAGGGAAGAGAGAGGTAGTGGGAAGAGAGAGGTAGAGGAAGAGAGAGGTAGAGGAAGAGAGAGGTAGAGGAAGAGAGAGGAATAGGGAAGAGAGAGGTAGAGGAAGAGAGAGGTAGAGGCAGAGAGAGGTAGAGGGAAGAGAGGGGAATAGGGAAGAGAGAGGTAGAGGAAGAGAGAGGTAGAGGGAAGAGAGAGGTAGAGGCAGAGAGAGGTAGAGGGAAGAGAGGGGAATAGGGAAGAGAGAGGTAGAGGAAGAGAGAGGTAGAGGGAAGAGAGAGGTAGAGGCAGAGAGAGGTAGAGGGAAGAGAGGGGAATAGGGAAGAGAGAGGTAGAGGGAAGAGAGAGGTAGAGGAAGAGAGAGGTAGAGGGAAGAGAGAGGAATAGGGAAGAGAGAGGTAGAGGGAAGAGAGAGGTAGAGGAAGAGAGAGGTAGAGGGAAGAGAGAGGTAGAGGGAAGAGAGAGGTAGAGGAAGAGAGAGGTAGAGGGAAGAGATGGGTAGAGGGAAGAGAGAGGTAGAGGAAGAGAGAGGTAGAGGGAAGAGAGAGGTAGAGGGAAGAGAGAGGTAGAGGGAAGAGAGAGGTAGAGGGAAGAGAGAGGTAGAGGAAGAGAGAGGTAGAGGGAAGAGAGAGGTAGAGGGAAGAGAGAGGTAGAGGAAGAGAGAGGTAGAGGGAAGAGAGAGGTAGAGGGAAGAGAGAGGTAGAGGGAAGAGAGAGGTAGAGGGAAGAGAGAGGTAGAGGAAGAGAGAGGTAGAGGGAAGAGAGAGGTAGAGGGAAGAGAGAGGTAGAGGGAAGAGAGAGGTAGAGGGAAGAGAGAGGTAGAGGAAGAGAGAGGTAGAGGGAAGAGAGGGAATAGGAAGAGAGGGTAGAGGGAAGAGAGAGGTAGAGGAAGAGAGGTAGAGGGAAGAGATGGGTAGAGGGAAGAGAGAGGTAGAGGGAAGAGAGGGTAGAGGGAAGAGAGAGGTAGAGGAAGAGAGAGGTAGAGGAAGAGAGAGGTAGAGGGAAGAGAGAGGTAGAGGGAAGAGAGAGGTAGAGGAAGAGAGAGGTAGAGGGAAGAGAGAGGTAGAGGGAAGAGAGAGGTAGAGGGAAGAGAGAGGTAGAGGGAAGAGAGAGGTAGAGGAAGAGAGAGGTAGAGGAAGAGAGAGGTAGAGGGAAGAGAGAGGTAGAGGGAAGAGAGAGGTAGAGGAAGAGAGAGGTAGAGGGAAGAGAGAGGTAGAGGGAAGAGAGAGGTAGAGGGAAGAGAGAGGTAGAGGGAAGAGAGAGGTAGAGGAAGAGAGAGGTAGAGGGAAGAGAGAGGTAGAGGGAAGAGAGAGGTAGAGGGAAGAGAGAGGTAGAGGGAAGAGAGAGGTAGAGGAAGAGAGAGGTAGAGGGAAGAGAGGGGAATAGGGAAGAGAGAGGTAGAGGGAAGAGAGAGGTAGAGGAAGAGAGAGGTAGAGGGAAGAGATGGGTAGAGGGAAGAGAGAGGTAGAGGGAAGAGAGAGGTAGAGGGAAGAGAGAGGTAGAGGAAGAGAGAGGTAGAGGGAAGAGATGGGTAGAGGGAAGAGAGGTAGAGGGAAGAGAGAGGTAGAGGGAAGAGAGAGGTAGAGGAAGAGAGAGGTAGAGGGAAGAGATGGGTAGAGGGAAGAGAGGGTAGAAAGAGAGAGGTAGAGGGAAGAGAGAGGTAGAGGAAGAGAGAGGTAGAGGGAAGAGATGGGTAGAGGGAAGAGAGAGGTAGAGGGAAGAGAGAGGTAGAGGGAAGAGAGGGTAGAGGAAGAGAGAGGTAGAGGAAGAGATGGGAAGAGGGAAGAGAGAGGTAGAGGAAGAGAGAGGTAGAGGGAAGAGATGGGTAGAGGGAAGAGAGAGGTAGAGGGAAGAGAGAGGTAGAGGGAAGAGAGAGGTAGAGGAAGAGAGAGGTAGAGGGAAGAGATGGGTAGAGGGAAGAGAGAGGTAGAGGGAAGAGATGGGTAGAGGGAAGAGAGAGGTAGAGGGAAGAGAGAGGTAGAGGGAAGAGAGAGGTAGAGGAAGAGAGAGGTAGAGGGAAGAGATGGGTAGAGGGAAGAGAGAGGTAGAGGGAAGAGAGAGGTAGAGGGAAGAGAGAGGGTAGAGGAAGAGAGAGGTAGAGGGAAGAGATGGGTAGAGGGAAGAGAGAGGTAGAGGGAAGAGAGAGGTAGAGGGAAGAGAGAGGTAGAGGAAGAGAGAGGTAGAGGGAAGAGAGAGGTAGAGGAAGAGAGAGGTAGAGGGAAGAGAGAGGTAGAGGGAAGAGAGGGGAATAGGGAAGAGAGAGGTAGAGGGAAGAGAGGGGAATAGGGAAGAGAGAGGTAGAGGGAAGAGAGAGGTAGAGGGAAGAGAGAGGTAGAGGGAAGAGAGGGGAATAGGGAAGAGAGAGGTAGAGGAAGAGAGAGGTAGAGGGAAGAGAGAGGTAGAGGGAAGAGAGGGGAATAGGGAAGAGAGAGGTAGAGGGAAGAGAGGGGAATAGGGAAGAGAGAGGTAGAGGGAAGATAGAGGAATCCTGATGTTGGCTCCTTCCTGTGCTGACTGTTAGACTAGACATCAGTACCAGTCTAATCACTACTTATTACAGACCTGCAGGATCACCAAGCTCTGCTCCTCTACAGCGCTCCACACTCCACTACGCATCCTAATGTTAATCCCAAACTCTAACATTTACCCCAAACATGCACAATTCCTACATTTTAAATGTACCCCTAACCAGACCTGGGCTTAAATAGTATTTGTTTGATTGAACCTGCCTGGAGTGTCATATCGGCGGGGTTTGCACCTTTGGGGCTATTCCATTGGTTCCCTTGTGCCAGGCATGCTCAAAAAGGGGCAGCTAACAGCTAACACATGTAAATGTAATGTAAACGTTATGTTTACCCTACACATACAAATAGGCCTACCACTAACATGCTAAATGTGTACCCTTACACTATAATGTTTACATTCTGCCAGATATTGTAGATGTTAAATGATTCAATTGAAGTAAGGGAATTGTGAAATCTGGTCAGCAGTACCAAAAATATATTTATTGTGAGTAGATATAAAGTAACCAACACTAAAACACACCCATACCAACCGTCATACACACACTCCCTGTCCCAGTCTCAACATATTGACATGCCTACCCTGTCCTGCTGATTCCACACACCACTAGTTACAAATGTAGAGCCGAGAATGAGCCGTGTTGTGTTCTGAAAGCCCATTAGGCCTGGTTAATGTGGCAGGAAAGCATCACTTCCAATCGCAGGCAGCTGCACTACATACACATGATGAAGGCCAGACACCCAGCGCAGATTTAGCTACCGCACTGTGAGGCGAGGCACTGTGTGTGTGTGTGTGTGTGTGTGTGTGTGTGTGTGTGTGTGTGTGTGTGTGTGTGTGTGTGTGTGTGTGTGTGTGTGTGTGTGTGTGTGTGTGTGTGTGTGTGTGTGTGTGTGTGTGTGTGTGTACCGCTGATGGCGGCGTGGGCCATTACCAGGCCGTTAGCGTGCGTGTGTGTGTGTGTGTGCGAGTCCCATCCGTCTGGATGCGGCCCAGCCCCAGCTGACTGGTGGAAGCGTTTGCTCTCAGATCAGTCTGTGGAAAGGCCTCCAGTCCCTTACTGCACACATCTTCCTCTTCCCCTTTTCCTCCCTCCCTTCTCTCCCTTTGTATTTTCACTCTGCTAGTTGTTATTTCAGGGTGTTTTTCCACAAATCAGGTTTCTGTGGAGACTCATTGAATATTTCAATGGAGATGGAGCGCTATGCTTTTGTTTTTCATAAAAACACAATTTGACCCATGTTGGTAATTGCTCTTGTGTGCCGTTTTCCTTTCAGTACAATTAGAAGATGCTCTTATCCAGAGAGACTTACAGCCTTGCTCAGGGGCACATCGGCAGATTCTTCACATAGTCGGTTAGGGGACTCAAACCAGTGACTTTTCGGTTTCTGGCCCAACCGCTGGGCTGCCTGCTGCCCATGGTTCCATCTCTTTCCCTTTCTTTAGAGCGGAGATCTGTAGGATCTATATATTTATGGTAATGAGCTGGTATGTAGTGTTTTTGTGATAGATCTCATGGGGAGACCAACCATCATCTCCTGTTGATCCTGCTGTTTCTCCCTTTCCTCCCCTCCTGCCCCCCTTTTTCTATCTTGTTATGATCTCTGCTTCATACTAGTGCTCTGTTCTCCAACCCTCCTCTCTCATTTTCATCCGATCTCTCTGCTTGCTTCTCGTGCTCTGTTCTCCAACCCTCCTCTCTCATTTTCATCCAATCTCTCTGCTTCCTACTAGTGCTCTGTTCTCCAACCCTCCTCTCTCATTTTCATCCGATCTCTGTTTTCTTCTCGTGCTCTGTTCTCCAACCCTCCTCTCTCATTTTCATCCAATCTCTCTGCTTGCTTCTAGTGATCTGTTCTCCAACCCTCCTCTCTCATTTTCATCCGATCTCTCTGCTTCCTTCTAGTGTTCTGTTCTCCAACCCTCCTCTCTCATTTTCATCCGATCTCTGCCCCCCCCCCAAAGGCTAACTTTCTAGCCCCTGCTATCTGCTTGCTTGCTAACCCGGTCTGCTAACTGCTAAACTGCCGGGTCCGGTTTGCTAACTGCTAGCTTGCATGCAGGGTCTGCTAACTGCTAGCCCTGCTAACTGCTTGATAACCCGGCCTGCTAACTGCTAGCTAGCTCCGGTCTACTAACTGCTAGCTGCCGGCCCCGGCCTGCTAACTGCTAGCTTACCTACCCGGTCTGTAACTGCTAGCCCATGCTAACTGCTTGCTTGCTAACCTGGCCTGCTAACTGCTAGCTTGCCCCGTACTACTAGCTTGTTTAGCCCCGGTCTACTAACTGTTAGCTTGTTAGCCTGCTAACTGTCTGAATCGTCGTGTCCCCAGCCAGCCCAACCACTCACTGGACCCTTATGTTCACTTGGCTACGCATGCCTCTCTCTAATATCAATATGCCTCGTCCATTACTGTCCTGGTTAGTGATTACTGTCTTATTTCACTGTAGAGCCTCTAGCCCTGCTCAATATGCCTCAACCAACCATGTTGTTCCACCTCCTACATATGCGATGACATCACCTGGTTTAAACATCTCTAGAGACTATATCTCTCTCTTCATTACTCAATGCCTAGGTTTACCTCCAATGTACTCACATCCTACCTTACCTTTGTCTGTACACCATGCCTTGAATCTATGCTATCGTGCCCAGAAACCTGCTTCTTTTACTCTCTGTTCCGAACGTACTAGAAAGCCAGTTCGTATAGCCTTTAGCCGTACCCTTATCCTACTTCTCCTCTGTTCCTCTGGTGATGTAGAGGTTAATCCAGGTCTTGCAGTGCCTTGCTCCACTCCAACCCCCCAGGTGCTCTCATTCATTGACTTCTGTAAACGTAAAAGCCTTGGTTTCATGCATGTTAACATTAGAAGCCTATTTCCTAAGTTTGTTTTACTCACTGCTTTAGCACACTCTGCCAACCCAGATGTCTTAGCCGTGTCTGAATCCTGGCTTAGGAAAACCACAAAAAAAAATGAAATCTCCATTGCTAACTATAACGTTTTCCGCCAAGATAGAACTGCCAAAGGGGGCTGTGTTGCAATCTACTGCAAAGATAGCCTGCAGAGTTCTGTATTACTATCTAAGTCTGTACCCAAACAATTTGAGCTTCTACTTCTAAAAAATCACCTTTCCAGAAGTCTCTCACTGTTGCCGCTTGCTATATACCTCCCTCTGCCCCCAGCTGTGCCCTCGATACCATATGTGAATTGATTGCCCCCCATTTCCCCCGATCTATCTTCTGAGCTTGTGCTACTAGGTGATGCTTAACACATGCTTAACACCCCGGCCATCCTACAAACTAAGCTTGATGCCCTCAATCTCACACAAATTATCAATGAACCTACCAGGTACAACCCCAAATCAGTAAACACGGACACCCTCAAAGATGTCATCCTAACTAATTCACCCTCCAAACACACTTCTGCTGTTTTCAATCAAGATCTCAACGATCACTGCCTCATTGCCTGCATCCGTAATGGGTCTGCGACCAAACGACCGCCCCTCATCACTGTCAAACGCTCCCTGAAAAACTTCTGCGAGCAGGCCTTTCTAATCGACCTGGCCGGGGTATCCTGGAATGACATTGACCTCATCCCGTCAGTAGATGATGCCTGGCTATTCTTTAAAAGTGCCTTCCTCACCATCTCAAAAAATGTAGAACTAGGAATAGATATAGTCCTTGGTTCACGCCAGACCTGTCTGCCCTTGACCAGCGCAAAAACACCCTGTGGCGTTCTGCATTAGCATCAAATAGCCCCCGTGATATGCAACTTTTCAGGGAAGTTAGGAACAAATATACACAGGCAGTTAGAAAAGCTAAGGCAAGCTTTTTCAAACAAAATGTGCATCCTGTAGTACTAACTCAAAACAGTTCTGGGACGCTGTAAAGTCCATGGAGAATAAGAACACCTCCTCCCAGCTGCCCACTGCTCTGAGGCTAGGAAACACTGTCACCACCGATAAATCCACTATAATTGAGAATTTCAATAAACATTTCTCTACAGCTGGCCATGCTTTCCACATGGCTACCCCTACCCAGGTCAACTGCCCGGCACCCTCCACAGCAACCCGCCAAAGCCCCCACCATTTCTCCTTTACCCAAATCCAGATAGCTGATGTTCTGAAAGAGCTGCAAAATCTGGACCGATAAAAATCAGCCGGGCTAGACAATCTGGACCCTCTCTTTCTAAAAATTATCTGCCGAAATTGTGGCAACCCCTATTACTAGCCTGTTCAACCTCTCTTTCGTATCATCTGAGTTTCCCAAAGATTGGAAAGCTGCTGCGGTCATCCCCCTCTTCAAAGGGGGTGACACTCTAGACCCAAACTGCTACAGACCTATATCTATCCTACCCTGTCTTTCTAAGGTCTTCGAAAGTTAACAAACACATTACTGACCATTTCGAATCCCACCATACCTTCTCCGCTATGCAATCTGGTTTCAGAGCTGGTCATGGGTGCACCTCAGCCACGCTCAAGGTTCTAAGCGACATCATAACTGCCATCGATAAGAGACATTACTGTGCAGCCGTATTCCTCGACTTGGCCAAGGCTTTCGACTCTGTCAATCACAACATTCTTATTGGCATACTCGACAGCCTTGGTTTCTCAAATGATTGCCTCACCTGGTTTACCAACTACTTCTCTGATAGAGTTCAGTGTATCAAATCGGAGGGCCTGTTTTCCAGACCTCTGACAGTCTCTATGGGTGTGCCACAGGGTTAAATTCTCAGGCCGACTCTTTTCTGTATACATCAATGATGTTGCTCTTGCTGCTGGTGATTCTCTGATCCACCTCTACGCAGATGATACCATTCTGTATACTTCTGGCCCCTCCTTGGACACTGTGTTAACTAACCTACAGACAAGCTTCAATGCCATACAAATCTCCTTCCGTGGCCTCCAACTGCTCTTAAACGCAAGTAAAACTAAATGCATGCTTTTCAATCGATCACTGCCCGCACCTGCTCGCACGTCCAGCATCACTACTTTGGACGGCTCTGACTTATACGTGGAATACGTGGACAACTACAAATACCTATGTGTCTGGTTAGACTGTAAACTCTCCTTCCAGACTCACATTAAGCATCTCCAATCCAAAATTAAATCTAGAATCGGCTTCCTATATCGCAACAAAGCATCCTTCACTCATGCTGCCAAACATACCCTCGTAAAACTGACCATCCTACCTATCCTCGACTTCGGTGATGTCATCTCTAAAATAGCCTCCAACACTCTACTCAACAAACTGGATGCAGTCTATCACAGTGCCATCCGTTTTGTCATCAAAGCCCCATACACTACCCACCATTGCGACCTGCACGCTCTCGTTGGTTGGCCCTCGCTTCATACTCGTCGTCAAACCCACTGGCTACAGGTTATCTACAAGTCTCTGCTAGGTAAAGCACCGCCTTATTTCAGCTCACTGGTCACCATAGCAGCACCCACTCATAGCATGCGCTCCAGCAGGTATATCTCACTGGTCACCCACAAAGCCAATTCCTCCTTTGGTCGTCTTTCCTTCCAGTTCTCTGCTGCCCATGACTGGAACGAATTGCAAAAATCTCTGAAGCTGGAGACTCACATCTCCCTTACTAGCTTTAAGCACCAGCTGTCAGAGCAGCTTACAGATCACTGCACCTGTAAATAGCCCATCTGTAAACAGCTCATCTATCTACCTACCTCATCCCCATACTGATATTTATTTATTTTTCTCCTTTGCACCCCAGTATCTCTACCTGCACATTCATCTTCTGCCGATCTACCATTCCAGTGTTTAATTGCTATATTGTAATTTACTACGCCACCATGGCCTATTAATTTCTTTAACTTACCTCATTTACATTCACTGTATATAGACTTGTTGTTTTCTTTTGTTCTACTGTATTATTGACTGTATGTTTTGTTTATTCCATGTGTAACTCTGTGTTGTTGTATGTGTCGAATTGCTACGCTTTATGTTGGCCAGGTCGCAGTTGCAAATGAGAACTTGTTCTCAACTAGCCTACCTGGTTAAATAAAGGTGAAATAAATCAAATACATAAAAGTGTATCGAATATGGTCAGACATTTCGCAGGGGGTTTGGAAGTGCAGCTCAATTTCGGCCTCCTTTTGTGGGCAGTGTGCACATAGCCTGTCTTCTCTTGAGAGCAAGATCTGCCTACGGCAGAGGCTATAGCAAGGCTATGCTCACTGAGTCTGTACATAGTCAAAGTTTTCCTTAAGTTTGGGTCAGTCAGAATGGTCAGGTATTCTGCCACTGTGTACTCTCTGTTTTGGGCCAAATAGCATTCTAGTTGCTCTGTTTTTTTGTTAATTCTTTCCAATGTGTCAAGTAATTATCTTTTTGTTTTCTCGTGATTTGGTTGGGTCTAAATGTGTTTCTGTCCTGGGGCTCTGTGGGGGGTGTTTGTGTTTGTGAACAGAGCCCCAGGACTTGCTTTCCAATGGACTCTTCTCCAGGTTCATCTCTCTGTCGGTGATGGCTTTGTTATGGAAGGTTTGGGAATCGCTCCTTTTAGGTGGTTGTAGAATTTTACAGCTCTTTTCTGGATTTTGATAATTACGGGGTATCGGCCTAATTCTGCTCTGCTTGCATTATTTGGTGTTTTACGTTGTACACAGAGGATATTTTTGCAGAAATCTGCAAGCAGAATCTCAATTTGGTGTTTGTCCCATTTTGTAAATTCTTGCTTGGTGAGCGGACCCCAGACCTCACAACCATAAAGGGCAATGGGTTCTATAACTGATTCAAGTATTTTTAGCCAGATCCTACTATTCCCTCTTCCGCTTCCTTCTCCCTCTCTCTGTTCTCTTCAGTCTGCACCTTCCTCTCCTTTCGTCTGCCCCTCCCTCTAATCTAGTCTTACCTCTACTCTAGTCTTCTCTCTTTTCTAGTCCTCTATGCACCTCCTTTTTTACTACCTCCGGCTCTATCTACCCTCTCCTTCCATCCCTTCTCCCTCTCTCTACCCCCTCCTTCCATCCCTTCTCCCTCTCTCTTCCCCCTCCTTCCATCCCTCCTCCCTCTCTCTACCCCCTCCTTCCATCCCTCCTCCCTCTCTCTACCCCCTCCTTCCATCCCTTCTCCCTCTATCTACCCTCTCCCTCTGTCCCTCCTCCCTCTCTCTCTCTCCCTGGTGGTGGTCCTGCGCTCTTCAAAGCCCTTGGCTGAGAGCAGTAGATCACAGAGAGCCTGTGTGAGTGAAAGGTTAATGGATGGCCTTTGAACATATATTGGGAGGTGGGGGCAGAGTGGTGAGGGAGGGGGAGACGCTGGGCCGGCGGAGGTGTGTTCTTTCAAATCGTTCTTTGAAGATGCCGCTGGCCGCTCTCATGTCCCTGCTCCAGTGTGTGTGTGTGTGTGTCTGTGTGGTAAAGTAAATTACACTGGGGACAGGGGACAATGTTCCTGTGAACTGGTGTGAAATAAAGATGGCGTCGACAGATAGGGTTGCATTGCTTCTAGTCCTTAATAAGACATTTTACAGTATTTTGTTTTTTTTATGTATTATTTCTTACATTGCAAGCCCAGAAGATCTTAAGTGTTATTACATACACTACCAGTGAAAAGTTTTAGAACACCTAGTCATTCAAGGGTTTTTCTTTATTCTACATTGTAGAATAATAGTGAAGACATCAAAAGTATGAAATAACACATATGGAATCATGTAGTAACCAAAAAAGTGTTAAACAAATATTTGAGATTCTTCAAATAGCCACTGTTTGCCTTGATGACAGCTTTGCACTCTTGGCAGTCTCTCAACCAACTTAACCTGGAATGCTTTTCCAACAGTCTTGAAGGAGTTCCCACATATGTGGGGTGGCAGGTGGCCTAGTGGTTAGAGCTTTGGACTAGTAACTAGCATCCCTAGCCGCATCCTCAGAGCATTCGCAGACCAGCTGGCTGGCGTGTTTAAGAACATATTCAATCTCTCCCTTTCCCAGTCTGCTGTCCACACATGCTTCAAGATGGCCACCATTGTTCCTGTACAAAATAAGGCAAAGGTAACTGAACTAAATGACTATTGCCCCGTAGCACTCATTTTGTCATCATGAAGTGCTTTGAGAGACTAGTCAAGGATTATATCACCTCCACCTTACCTGTTACCCTAGACCCACTTCAATGTGCTTACCACTCCAATAGGTCCATAGACGATGCAATCACCATCACACTGCTCTATCCCACCTGGACTAGAGGAATACCTATGTAAGAATGCTGTTCATTGACTACAGCTCAGCATTCAACACCATAGTTCCCTCTAAGCTCATCATTAAGCTTGAGGCCCTGAGTCTCAACCCCACCCTGTGCAATTGGGTCCTGCACTTCCTGGCGGGCCGCCCACAGGTGGTGAAGGTAGGAAACAACACCTCCACTTTGCTGATCCTCAACACTGGGGCTCAACAAGGGTGCGTGCTCAGCCCCCTCCTGTATTCTCTGTTCACCCATGACTGCTTGGCCGCGCACGCTTCCAACTCAATCATCAAGTTTGCAGACGACAGAACAGTAGTAGGCTTGATTACCAACAACGACGAGACAGCCTATATGGAGAATGTGAGGGCACTCGGAGTGTGGTGTCAGGAAAATAACCTCACACTCAAGGTCAACAAAACAAAGGAGATGATCGTGTACTTCAGGAGACAGCAGAGGGAGCAGCCCCCTGTCCAAATCAACTGGACAGCAGTGGAGAAGGTGGAAAGTTTTAAGTTCCTCGGTGTACACATCACAGACAAACTGAAATGACAGTGTGGTGAACACAGACAGTGTGGTGAAGAAGGCGCAACAGCATCTCTTCAACCTCTGGAGGCTGAAGAAATTTGGCGTGTCACCTAAAACCCTCACAAACTTTTACAGATGCACAATTGAGAGCATCCTGTCGGGTTGCATCACTACCTGGTATGGCAACTGCACCACCCATAACCACAGGGCTCTCCAGAGGGTGGTGCGGTCTGCACCGGGGGCAAACTACCTTCCCTCCAGGACACCTACAGCACCCAATGTCACAGGAAGGCCAAAAATATAATCAAAGGCAACAACCACCTGAGCCACTGCCTGTTCACCCCGCTACCATCCAGGAGTCGAGGTCAGTAGGGGTGCATCAAAGCTGGGACAGAGAGAATGAAAAACAGCTTTTATCTCAAGGCTAAACAGCCATCACTAACACATTGAGGCTGCTGCCAACATACAGACTTGAAATCATTGGCCATTTTAATAAATGGATCACTGGTCACTTTAATAATGGCACTTCAATAATGTTAACATATCTTGCATTACTCATCTCATATGTACAGTATATACTGCATTTTATACCATCTATTGCATCTTGCCTATGCCGCTCTGTTGTTGCTCATCCATATATTTACATGTATATATTATTATTCCATTCCTTTACTTAAATGTGTGTGTATTAGGTAGTTGTTGTGGAATTGTTAGATTACATGTTAAATATTGCTGCACGGTCGGAACTAGAAGCACAAGCATTTCGCTACACTCGCAATAATATCTGCTAAACGTGTATGTGACCAATAAAATTGGATTTGATTTGATTGCTGATACCTCGCCCTCTAATGTGCTCTGTGTATTTAGGTCTGCCTGTCGTGATCTTTGTGTCACAGTGGATGTGTGTCTATTTGTGATACAGAGGGAGTGTTTTATCACATTGTTTGGGTACATTTGATGTGTGTGTGACTCTGTGACTGTGTGTGTGTGTGCATGTAGGGAAATAAGGAAAACAACAATTCTTTTAATATCATGAATCATGGCTTGACACTCATCCCTCCTAACAGGCCTCTGGATGACACTCGCTTCTGTTCCAAACACTCATCTTACTGACAGTTGGTCTCCAACAAGGCTTTCTCTCTCTCTCTCTCTCTCTCTCTCTCTCTCTCTCTCTCTCTCTCTCTCTCTCTCTCTCTCTCTCTCTCTCTCTCTCTCTGTCTCTCTCTCTCTCTCTCTCTCTCTCTCTCTCTCTCTCTCTCTCTCTCTCTCTCTCTCTCTCTGCTCTCTGTCTATCTCTCTCTCTCCTATCTGTCTCTCTCTCTTTCCCACCACTCTCTCCCCCAGTTGGTCTCTAATAAGTCTCTCTCTCTCTCTCTCTCTCTCTCTCTCTCTCTCTCTCTCTCTCTCTCTCTCTCTCTTTCTCTCTCTCTCTCTCTCTCTCCTTCTATCTATCTCTCTCTCTTTTCCACCACTCTCTCCCCCAGTTGGTCTCTAATAAGTCTCTCTCTCTCCTCTCTCTCTCTCTCTCTCTCTCTCTCTCTCTCTCTCTCTCTCTCTCTCTCTCTCTCTCTCTCTCTCTCTCTCTGTCTGAATATCTCTCTCTTTGTCTCTCTCTCTCTGTCTATCTCTCTCTCTATCTGTCTCTCTCTGTCTCTTTTCCACCACTCTCCCCCCTCCATCTCTCTCTCTTCCACTCTCTGTCTGTCTCTCCCCCCTTTCTCTTTATATAGTCTCTCTTTTTCTCCTCTTTTCTCTCTATTCCACGGGGGACCAGTACGAAAAAACTATTAAAATGTATGCACTCACTACTGTAAGTCGCTCTGTATAAGAGCTTCTGGTAAATTACTAAAATGTAAATGTAAAATGTCTCTCCTCAGTGCCTCAGTCCTTCCTTCCCTGCTCTACCTTGGGTTCTCCAGCTCTGCTATATTTATCTGAATCTGGGTCTCAGTCTGAGTCAGTGTCTACTGTATAGTGTTGTGTTATGCCTGTAGCACAGCTCCCATCCCTGGGGAAGATAAGGATAGTTTCCTGCTCTGTTCTGTTTCTGTTGGGCTGTCTGCGTTTTATTTTGGGTCCGACCGGTGCTGTTTCGGCTGCTGTGGCTGTTTTACTGCATAATTAGGCTGTGGTACCAGGGCTGGCTGTGACGTGGGATTGACAGTTTGAGCACGTCCTGTCTTGCCTCTACTTCTCTCTATAAGAGAGTCCCTGTCTGTGTGTGTGTGTGTGTGTGTGTGTGTGTGTGTGTGTGTGTGTGTGTGTGTGTGTGTGTGTGTGTGTGTGTGTGTGTGTGTGTGTGTGTGTGTGTGTGTGTGTGTGTGTGTGTGTGTGTGTGTGTGTGTGACCAGACCCCCGCTAGTATAAAAGTGAGCTGGATGTGAGCTGCACTCAGGTCCCTAGCTGGAGAATGGGGCTGGATGTGAGCCGGAGTCAGGTCCCTAGCTAGAGAGTGGCTGAATGTGAGGTGGAGTCTGGTCCCTAGCTAGAGAGTGGCTGAATGTGAGGTGGAGTCTGGTCCCTAGCTAGAGAGTGGCTGAATGTGATCTGGAGTCAGGTCCCTAGCTAGAGAGTGGCTGAATTTGAGATGGAGTCAGGTCCCTAGCTAGAGAGTGGCTGAATGTGATCTGGAGTCAGGTCCCTAGCTAGAGAGTGGCTGAATGTGATCTGGAGTCAAGTCCCTAGCTAGAGAGTGGCTGAATGTGAGGTGGAGTCTGGTCCCTAGCTAGAGAGTGGCTGGATGTGATCTGGAGTCAGGTCCCTAGCTCAAGAGTGGCTGAATGTGAGGTGGAGTCAGGTCCCTAGCTGGAGAGTGGCTGAATGTGAGGTGGAGTCTGGTCCCTAGCTGGAGAGTGGCTGAATGTGATCTGGAGTCAGGTCCCTAGCTGGAGATTGGCTGAATGTGAGGTGGAGTCAGGTCCCTAGCTAGAGAGTGGCTGGATGTGATCTGGAGTCAAGTCCCTAGCTAGAGAGTGGCTGAATGTGATCTGGAGTCAGGTCCCTAGCTGGAGAGTGGCTGAATGTGAGGTGGAGTCAGGTCCCTAGCTAGAGAGTGGCTGAATGTGAGGTGGAGTCAGGTCCCTAGCTAGAGAGTGGCTGAATGTGAGGTGGAGTCAGGTCCCTAGCTAGAGAGTGGCTGGATGTGATCTGGAGTCAAGTCCCTAGCTAGAGAGTGGCTGAATGTGATCTGGAGTCAGGTCCCTAGCTGGAGAGTGGCTGAGTGTGATCTGGAGTCAGGTCCCTATCTAGAGAGTGGCTGGATGTGAGGTGGAGTCAAGTCCCTAGCTAGAGAGTGGCTGAATGTGATCTGGAGTCAGGTCCCTAGCTGGTGTGTGGCTGGATGTGAGGTGGAGTCAGGTCCCTAGCTGGAGAGTGGCTGAATGTGAGGTGGAGTCAGGTCCCTAGCTGGAGAGTGGCTGAATGTGAGGTGGAGTCTGGTCCCTAGCTAGAGAGTGGCTGAATGTGAGGCGGAGTCTGGTCCCTAGCTAGAGAGTGGCTGAATGTGAGGTGGAGTCAGGTCCCTAGCTGGAGAGTGGCTGGATGTGATCTGGAGTCAGGTCCCTAGCTAGAGAGTGTGTGTGCGCCATGAGGTTAGGGAGAGTGTGTTCAGCGCAGTAGTGTGTGTGTATACTGTATGTGTGTGTGAGCATGTGTGCGTTAGTGTAGGCGTGCATGTCTATATGTGTGTGTGCATGTGTGCATGTGTGAATATGTGTGTGTGTGTGTTTGTGCGTGTATTGCAGGTGTGCCCGTGTGTGTCCATGTGCGTGTCTGCGTGTGTGTTTTCATCTCTTTGGGTGATGTAATGTTCTGGTGTGTGCTGTAATTGGGTTCAGTTGGAGTGTTGGGGCGCTGCAGTCATCGAAAGAAAGGCTGTGATGAGGGGAGAGGCTCAGGAATATGACTCTTCCCAGTTAAGGGAGAGTATGTTTGTCTTTCTTCTCCTTTACTTTGTATCTCTGACCTTGTGTCTTTACATCCTATAAAGGTCCATTGTTGTTACATTCTTCGTGGTGGTTTCTCTCTCTCTCTCTCTGGTTGACTAGGTTTGCTCAGAGTGGATGTGTGTCATTTTGCGCTGCTTTGTGTTTTGACCCCATGGCATGACTGGTGACTCCCCATTCAGTCTGGTCTCATCTCATCCTGTCTGATCTCGTCCTGTCTTGTCCTGTCCTGTCTCGGCCTGGCTCTGGAGCGAGGTTTACATGTCGCCCTGCGGTCCTCCCAGCTACCTACTCCTCTGGTTGAGCGCTGGCTGGATATGACAGCTGTGGCCGTTGTGCCTGAGCTCTTCTGTGGTGACGGGCCACGCTTGTCAGGCCCGTTGCGCTAACTGGTTCTGCTAAGGCACTATGCTAATATGCTAACAAAGATTGTGTATTTAAAGAAAGGAAGATCACCCACTCTCCATGTTGAGAGTTGTCTCCTCTAATCAATGACTGTAACACACAGCCTCACCAGGAGGATCTGACCTAGAAGTCATGAGAGACTTTAGGCCGAGGCTCATCTCGAAAAACTGGAAGGCTAGACTACAATGTCAATGCTAACTAAGGCTCTTGTCTAGGCTGCAATATTATGCTAACAGGATTAGCTCTAAACTACAGTGCTCCTCTACCATATTATACTAGCTAATACACTAGGCTACAGTGCTAATACTAATGAGCAGCAGGGTGATTAGGAGATGATGACCACTGGAGCAGCTAGACGGGCTGAGAGAGGATGATCACATGGAGGCCCGAACAGACAGACAGACAGACAGACAGACAGACAGACAGACAGACAGACAGACAGACAGACAGACAGACAGGGCTGAGAGAGACTTATCACATGGAGGCCCAGCCAACCAGACAGTCTGCCCTGGGGCCTGGGATTCTATAATCTCCTAAAGAGGCTCAATGGCAGACACTGAGACACGCACACACACCATCACAGCGTCTGTCCAGTGTCTGCCTGGAAGGCCAGAGGTTCACCCTGAATCAGTCCCAAAAAATGAACATAGACAGAATGTCTGTCAGTGGCGTCACATCCAAGGTCAAAATAAAGCTGCTTTCAATTGGATTCCCAAATGTTTCTATGTTTGACTTTGAAAGAGTCTCATGTGTAGTACCAAAATGTGTAGTACCAAAATGTGTAATACCAAAACTTTTTTGTAAAAATTGTCACATACATACACATGGTTAGCAGATGTTAATGCGAGTGTAGCGAAATGCTTGCGCCTCCAGTTCCGACAATGCAGTAATAACCAACGAGTAATCTAACCTAACAATTCCACAACTACTACCTTATACACACAAGTGTAAAGGGATGAAGAATATGTACATAAATATATATGAATGAGTGATGGTACAGAACGGCATAGGCAAGATGCATTAGATGGTATAGAGTACTGTATATACATATGAGATGAGTAATGTAGGGTATATAAACATAAAGTGGCATAGTTTAAAGTGGCTAATTATACATGTATTACATAAAGATGGCAAGATGCAGTAGATGATATAGAGTACAGTATATACATATACATATGAGATGAGTAATGTAGGGTATGTAAACATCATATTAAGTGGCATTGTTTAAAGTGGCTAGTGATATATTTTTTTACATCAATTTCCATCAATTCCCATTATTAAACTGAACTGGAGTTGAGTCAGTATGTTGGCAGCAGCCACTCAGTGTTAGTGGTGGCTGTTTAACAGTCTGATGGCCTTTTTCAGTCTCTCGGTCCCTGCTTTGATGCACCTGTACTGACCTAGCCTTCTGGATGAAAGCGGGGTGAACAGGCAGTGGCTCGGGTGGTTGTTGTCCTTTATGATCTTTATGGCCTTCCTGTGACATCAGGTGGTGTAGGTGTCCTGGAGGACAGGTCCCGGTGATGCATTGTGAAGACCTCAATACCCTCTGGAGAGCCTTACGGTTGTGGGCGGAGCAGTTGCCATACCAGTCGGTGATACAGCCCGACAGGATGCTCTCGATTGTGCATCTGTAGACGTTTGTGAATGCTTTTGGTGACAAGCCAAATTTCTTCAGCCTCCTATGGTTGAAGAGGCGCTGCTGCGCCTTCTTCACAATGCTGTCTGTGTGGGTGGACCAGTTCAGTTTGTCCGTGATGTGTATGCCGAGGAACTTGAAACTTACGACCCTCTCCACTACTGTCCCATCGATGTGAATAGGGGGGTGCTCCCTCTGCTGTTTCCTGAAGTCCACAATCATCTCTTTTGTTTTGTTGACGTTGAGTGTAAGGTTATTGTCCTGACAACACACTCCGAGGGCCCTCACCTCCTCCCTGTAGGCCACATATGTCAGAGTCAAGGCCCGCGGGCCACATCCGGCCCGCGAGAAGGTTTTTTACGGCCCCTGGGATGATCTTGATTTATTATTAGAACCGGCCCGCAGACCGCAGCAAGCCGGCAGCCCGCAGATCTTTTACACGCACCAATACTACATTTCCCACAATGCAACGGTGACGCACCGAGCAGTAGGCTGCTTCATTTCAATATTTATTGGCACAGCAGTTGTCAGCATCACAGTAAAATTAACTTTCAGATACCCATCAAAAATGGCAAAACGGAAGGTGGACACTGAGAACCGGGGTTTCAAACAAGGTGGGAGTCGGAGTATTTGTTCACGGAGGTAGCTGGAAAACCTGTGTGTCTTCTGTGTGGAGAAAGTGTGGCGGTACTGAAAGAGTATAATCTGAGACGACATTATGAAACGAAACACGCGGACAAAAACAAGAATATGGACATGGAACAAAGGCTACAAAAGGCAGAGGAATTAAAACGAGGCCTCAAATCTCGACAGGCTCTGTTCAAAAAAGCCAAATCACAAGGCCAGGCTGCTGTCAAGGCCAGTTTTATTTTGGCAGAAGAGATCGCTAAATCAGCCCGGCCATTTACGGAGGGGGATTTCATCAAAAACTGCATGATTAAAGTTTGTGACGAAGTTTGCCCAGAAAAAAGGCAACTCTTTTTAAATGTGAGTCTGAGCAGAAACACCATTGCCGAGAGAGTAGACCAGTTGTCCATCAATCTAAAAGAGCAGCTTGTGAAAAAGGGAAAAGATTTCATTGCATATTCCTTGGCTGTGGATGAGAGCACCGACATTTCTGACATTGCCCAGTTGTCAATTTTCATCCGCGGAGTGGACTCCAGCCTAAGCGTGACAGAGGAGTTTTTGGCTTGACGTCCTATGCATGGCACAACTACGGGGCATGATTTGTATGAAGAGGTGTCAAGATGTGTAAATGAGATGGAGCTGCCTTGGGAAAAACTTGTGGGTTTGACAACCGACGGAGCACCTGCGATGTGTGACACAGGAGCGGACTGGTGGCGAAGATACGGGAAAAGATGCAAGAGGAAAACGCGACAGGTGAGCTGACAGCTTATCATTGTATCATACACCAGGAAGCGTTGTGCGGTAAAGCCTTGAAAATGGAGCATGTAATGAGCATCATCACGCGTACAGTTAACTTTATCAGAGCCAAAGGTTTGAATCACCGCCAGTTCAAGGCATTTCTGACGGAGTTAGAAACGGAGCATGGTGATTTGCCTTATCACACAGAGGTGCGATGGCTAAGCCAGGGAAAGGTGCTTCAAAGATGTTTCGAGCTTCGTGAGGAGATTTGTCTGTTCTTGGACAGCAAAGGGAAAGACACAACACAACTCCGAGACGAAATGTTTCTGTGTGAAATGGCTTTTCTGTGTGACATTACGAGTCATCTGAATGCAATGAACTTGCAGCTGCAGGGTCGGGATCGTGTCATCTCTGATATGTACAGTACAGTGAAGGCATTTAAAACCAAACTGACTCTGTGGGAGACGCAGATGCGGAAAGAAAATTTGAGCCACTTTCCCAGCTGCCAGACCATGAAAGAGAAGCTCTCTACCAGTGCGTTCCCGAGCGCACAGTTGGCTGATAAAATAGGTATGCTTGCCGCTGACTTTCGACGCCGATTTGCTGACTTTGAAGCACAAAAAGCAGGTTGGAACTGCTCAGTAACCCATTTGCTGTTGACGTGGAAAGCTCACCACCAAACCTCCAAATGGAGTTGATTGACCTCCAATGCAATGATGCACTGAGGGCAAAATATGCGGCAGTGGGTGCTGCGGAGTTCGCCCGTTTCCTCCCCGACACAATGCCCCAGCTGCGCATCCAGGCTGCTCAAACGTTGTCTATGTTTGGCAGCACATACCTGTGTGAACAACTGTTTTCTTTGATGAACTTGAACAAAACATCACACAGAAGTCGACTTACTGCTGAACACCTCCACTCAATTCTGAGGATTTCCTCAGCTCAGAGCCTTACCCCGAACATTTATGAACTTGTGGAAAAGATGGGACACCACCAAGTATCACCCTCAACCTCAAACAAGTGAACATTACTGTGCAATCACATATTTAGAGTTTTTACTCAGTTCAAGTTTAAAAGTTAAAGTTTAATATTTGTTTTCACTGCATGTTACTTCTCCTTAAACAAAGTGTTGTTTTTGATTAATAGATTTTTGCACTTTATTTTATTGTATTTCAATCCAATTATATTTTAAAAATATTTCAGTTGAGTGGATGATAGAAAATTGCTATTATTGTTTTTTTCTTTGAAGTAAATTTAGCCCACTTTTGCTAAAATAGAAAATATAGGCTACTGATGGTGCCTTGAATACCGGTTTCTTTCATTTAATGTTCATGTTATGGGGATTTTTATATAAAGGAAATTTGTCTTTTGTGTCTGTTGAAAATTAAAGATTACTGACAGAGCCATAAGAAAATATTGCTTTATTTATCTGATCATATTTGTTAGGTTTTCAGTAGGTTCAATTAGGTTCACTAGACTATATGCGTCATTTAAAAAATTTTCAATGAACATTCGAACAGTCCGGCCCTCGGCTTGTAGCTAAATTTTTTATTTGGCCCTCCGTCCATTTGACTTTGACACCCCTGCTGTAGGCCGTCTCGTCGTTGTTGGCAATCAAGCCTACCACTGTAGTGTCGTCTGCAAACTTGATGATTGAGTTGGAGGCGTGCATGGCCACGCAGTCGTGGGTGAACAGGGAGTACAGGAGAGGGCTCAGAACGCACCCTTGTGGGGCCCCAGTGTTGAGGATCAGCAGGGTGAAGATGTTGTCACCTACCCTCACCACCTGGGGGCGGCCCGTCAGGAAGTCCAGTACCCAGTTGCACAGGGCGGGGTCGAGACCCAGCTGAGCTGTAGTCGATGAACAGCATTCTCACATAGGTATTCCTCTTGTCCAGATGGGTTAGGGCAGTGTGCAGTGTGGTTGCGATTGCGTCGTCTGTGGACCTATTGGTAAGCAAATTGGAGTGGGTCAAGGGTGTCAGGTAGGGTGGAGGGGATATGGTCCTTGACCAGTCTCTCTACACACTTCATGATGACGGAAGTGAGTGCTACAGGGCGGTAGTCGTTTAGCTCAGTTAGCTTAGCTTTCTTGAGAACAGGAACAATGGTGGCCCTCTTGAAGCATGTCGGAACAGCAGACTGGGATAAGGATTGAATATGTCCGTAAACACACCAGCCAGCTGGTCTGCACATGCTCTGAGGACGCGGCTTGGGATGCCGTCTGGGCCTGCAGCCTTGCGAGGGTTAACACGTTTAAATGTTTTTCTCACGTCGGCTGCAATGAAAGGAGAGCCCGCAGGTTTTGGTAGCGGGCCTTGTCAGTGGCAGTGTATTGTCCTCAAAGCGAGCAAAAAAGTTAGTTAGTCTGTCTGGGAGCAAGACATCCTGGTCCGCGACGGGGCTGGTTTTCTTTTTGTAATTCATGATTGACTGTAGACCCTGCCACATACCTCTTGTGTCTGAGCCGTTGAATTGCGACTCAATGCGGAACATATTGTCACGGCTTTCTTCCTGGGAAGGAGAGGCGGACCAAAACGCAGCGTGGTTCTGGCGGATCCTGGCTGAACGGCGGCCCTTGCGGATCCTGGCTGAACGGCGGCTCTGGCGGATCCTGGCTGAACGGCGGCTCTGGTGGATCCTGGCTGGCCGGCGGCTCTGGCGGATCCTGGCTGGCGGACGGCTCTGGAGGATCCTGGCTGACTGGCGGCTCTGGAAGATCCTGGCTGACCGGCGGCTCTGGAAGATCCTGGCTGACTGGCGGCTCATGACAGACTGGAGACTCTGGCGGCTCATGACAGACGGGAGACTCTGGCAACTCATGACAGAGGGGAGACTCTGGCGGCTCATGACAGACGGGAGACTCTGGCGGCTCATGACAGACGGGAGACTCTGGCGGATCATGACAGACGGGAGATTCTGGCGGCTCTGGACAGACGGGAGACTCTAGCAGCTCTGGACAGACGGGAGACTCTAGCAGCTCTGGACAGACGGGAGACTAGCAGCTCTGGACAGTGGAGACTCTAGCAGCTCTGGACAGACGGGAGACTCTATCAGCTCCGGACGGACGGGAGACTCTAGCAGCTCTGGACAGACGAGGCGCACTGTAGGCCTAGTGCGTGGTGCCGGCGCTGGTGGTACTGGGCCGAGGACACGCACCTCAGGGCGAGTGCGGGGAGGAGGAACAGGGAGTACTGGGCTCTGGACACACACAGGAAGCCTGGTGCTGGGGGCTGCCACCGGAGGGCTGGTGCGTGGAGGTGGCACAGGATAGACCGGACCGTGCAGGTGCACTGGAGCTCTTGAGCAATGAGCCTGCCCAACCTTACCTGGTTGAATGCTCCCGGTCGCCCTGCCAGTGCGACGAGGTGGTATAGCCCGCACTGGGCTGTGCAGGCGAACCGGGGACACCATGCATCAGGCTGGTGCCATGTACGCCGGCCCAAGGAGACGCACTGGAGACCAGATGCGTAGAGCCGGCTTCATGACATTTGGCTCGATGCCCACTCTAGCCCGGCCGATCCGAGGAGCTGGAATGTACCGCACTGGGCTATGCACCTGCACTGGAGACACTGTGCGCTCCACAGCATAACACGGTGCCTGCCCGGTCTCTCTCGCTCTCCGGTAAGCACAGGAAGTTGGCGCAGGTCTCCTAACTGGCTTCGCCATACTTCCTGTGTGCCCCTCCCCCAATACATTTTAGGGGCTGACTCTCGGGCTTCCTAAGGCGCCGCCGTGCTCGTTTCTCCAACTCCATTCTCCTGTAACCCTCCTTGCACTGCTCCAGCGAAACCCAGGTGGGCTCCGGCACTCTCCCTGGGTCGACCGCCCACCTGTCTATCTCTTCCCAAGTCGTATAGTCCAGATTTTGCTCCCAAGTCCAATAATCCTGACATCGCTGCTCCTCCTGCCGCTGCCTGTCACCACGCCGCTTGGTCCTGTTGTGGTGGGTGATTCTGTCACGGCTTTCTTCCTGGGAAGGAGAGGCAGACCAAAACGCAACGTATTTTGGTTCATGGTTCTTTAATAAGACAACTCAAACATGAACAAACTACAAAACAACATTTTTAACAGTTTCAACAATAACAGTCCTAACTGGTGCATAAAACACAAAGACAGGAAAGAGAGTCAACAATAAACACCTGCCTCTGATTGAGAACCAATCTAGGCAACCATAGACTTACCTAGACACCTAAACTGAACACAACCCCATAAATCTACAAAAACCCCTAGACAAGACAAAACACATAAATCACCCATATCACACCCTGGCCTCACCAAAATAATAAAGAAAACAAAGATAACTAAGGCCAGGGCGTGACACATATCCCAATCCACCTGATTGAAGCAGTCTTGAAGCGTGGAATCAGATTGGTCGGACCAGCGTTGAACAGACCTGAACGCGGTTGCTTCCTGTTTTAGTTTCTGTCTGTAGACTGGAAGCAACAAAATGGAGTCGTGGTCAGCTTTTCCGAAAAGAGGGCGGGGAGGACCTTATATGCGTTGCGGAGGTTAGAATAACAATGATCCAGGGTTTTACCAGCCCTGGTAGCACAATCGACATGCTGATAGAATTTAGGGAGTCTTGTTTTCAGATTAGCCTTGTTAAAATCCCCAGCTACAATGAATGCAGTCTCAGGATATGTGGTTTCCAGTTTACATAGAGTCAAATAAAGTTTGTTCAGGGCCATCGATGTGTCTGCTTGGATGGGGGAATATACAGTGGGGCAAAAAGTATTTAGTCAGCCACCAATTGTGCAAGTTCTCCCACTTAAAAAGATGAGAGAGGCCTGGAATTTTTATCATAGGTACACTTCAACTATGACAGACAAAATGAGAAAAAAAATCCAGAAAATATTACCAGAAAGATGGTTGTTTCTGTCGGCGCGATGTGTGAAGAAACCAGCTGGCTGCACCGATTCCGTTAGCGTCTCTCGAGTGAGCCATGTTACCGTGAAGCAAAGAACGTTACAGTCTCTTATGTCTCTCTGGAATGCTACCCTTGCTCGGATTTCATCAACCTTGTTGTCAAGAGACTGGACATTGGCGAGTAGTATGCTAGGGAGTGGTGCGCGATGTGCCCGTCTCCGGAGCCTGACCAGAAGACCGTTTCATTTGCCCCTTTTTCAGCGTCGTTGTTTTGGGTCGCCGGCTGGGATCCGATCCATTGTCCTGGGTGGAAGGCAAAACACAGGATCCGTTTGGGGATAGTCATATTCCTGGTCGTAATGATGATGAGTTGACGTTGCTCTTATATTCAGTAGTTCCTCCCGATGGTATGTAATGGAACCTAAGATCACCTGGGGTACCAATGTAAGAAATAATACGTAAAAAAACAAAATACTGCATAGTTTCCTAGGAACGCGAAGCGAGGCGGCCATCTCTGTCAGCGCCGGAAGTACAATGTGTAGTACCAAAATGTGTAGAATCAAAATGTGTAGTACCAAAATGTGTAGTACCAAAATGTGTCGTACCAAAATGTGTAGTACCAAAATGTGTAGTACCAAAATGTGTCGTACCAAAATGTGTAGTACCAAAATGTGTAGTACCAAAATGTGTAGTACCAAAATGTGTAGTACCAAAATGTGTAGTACCAAAATGTGTCGTACCAAAATGTGTAGTACCAAAATGTGTCGTACCAAAATGTGTAGTACCAAAATGTGTAGTACCAAAATGTGTAGTACCAAAATGTGTAGTACCAAAATGTGTAGTACCAAAATGTGTAGTACCAAAATGTGTAGTACCAAAATGTGTCGTACCAAAATGTGTAGTACCAAAATGTGTAGTACCAAAATGTGTAGTACCAAAATGTGTAGTACCAAAATGTGTAGTACCAAAATGTGTAGTACCAAAATGTGTCGTACCAAAATGTGTAGTACCAAAATGTGTCTTACCAAAATGTGTAGTACCAAAATGTGTAGTACCAAAATGTGTAGTACCAAAATGTGTAGTACCAAAATGTGTAGTACCAAAACGTGTAGTACCAAAATGTGTAGTACCAAAATGTTTAGTACCAAAATGTGTCATACCAAAATGTGTAGAAACCAAAATGTGTAGTACCAAAATGTGTCGTACCAAAATGTGAAACATTAATAAAAGTACTAACACTACAGTACCAACACTACCCTACTGTAAGTCGCCTGGATAAGAGCATCTGCTATATTACTGAAATGTAAATGTAGATAAGGTCAGAAAGTTTTATATTTTCCAGTTTGTTTAGATCTCTAAGTTTGATTAAATCTCTCCTTGACTTGTCTGTCTGTCTGTCTGTCTGTCTGTCTGTCTGTCTGTCTGTGTCTGTCTGTCTGTCCGCCCTTCCATCTGTCCAAGGCCTTGTGTGTCTGTGTTTTTGCAGTGTCAGCGTCTGAGTCACTGTGTCTGTGTTATTATCTGAGAGACCTATAGTGTCCCTCTCCCCTCTGCCCCCCCAGGCTTTAATTACACTGTTCGGATAATGAGTCAAAACCAATCAGACTTGTCTCTCTCTCTCTCCTCCACTCTTCATTAGTATGTTGGTCCCATTATGGAGCCACCAGTCTGATCCTTACTAACACCAGCCGCCCTGGACTGACATGACACCTCCCTCACCCGCCTGGTGTGCGTGTGTGTGTGTGCGTTCATATTTGGAAGGTCAAGGGTACTTTTGTGTGTATTTCAGTGTGTTTCCTTTGTACATTGTTCTGTACTAACATGTTGTTTTGTCAGCTATACTGTATGTCTTTTCTTAATATATGTGCATAATGGACTTTAACGTAAATACTACTCTCCTCCACCAGCCTGTTAACTGTACACTCATTGTGTGTGAGTGCACATTACACTATGTAAGTCATTGCTCACACTCTGTAGTGGAGCAATGTTTTTAATCCAACCTTTGTTACGTGGTTGCTGTCAGAGACGCTCCAATTCAAATAGTATAACTGTGCCTACAGAAAGAGATAAGTGACTGTGTGTTTGGCTGAAGAGGCCCAGAAACATCGATGGATTCCTGCAGAGTGAAGGACACATGTAGCCTGTAGCAGGCTGGCTTATCACATCAAACCCCCAGAAGAACCACATATTTATACATTCCTAGACACACACACACACACACGCATGCATGCACACACACACACACACACACACACACACACACACACACACACACACACACACACACACACACACACACACACACACACACACACACACACACACACACACACACACACACACACACACACACACACACACACACACGCATGCATGCACACACACACACACGCATGCATGCACACACACACACACACACACACGCATGCATGCACACACACTCAGTAATAAAATCTGCTCTCCGTCGTCTTTTTAATCACATTTCCACATAATCAAAGGTCTATTGAACGACTACTAAACTACTGTATGTATCAGGGTTGTGGGGTGGTCCATTCCAGACCAATTCATGAACTGAAATAGCCACAAATCAAATCAAATGTTCAATCTATGAATGAAATTTAAACCCGTCTTCTTTATTGAGTTCAAATGGAATTCCCCCTGATCTTAGCAAATCAAACTCTCAATCAGAATGACGCTATGACAGAAACAGACAGGATAAGAGAGGATATGGAAGTCTATGAACAGGAAGTTGTAGTGTGTTTTTTGGTAGAATATGAACATATATATATATATATATATTTGATGTGGTCACCCAGTGTGGTTTAATGCCCCATTTTCAATCTGTTCTGTATAATGTCTACAGTGTGATGAGGGGAATGGGGTCTGGACTCCTGCGGTCTGGCTCAGTTCTGCTCTCCTGGTCACCACTGTGTAATGATCTAATCACTGGCCAGCTGTATGGAGATGTGTACTTACACCACAAGGATCCTATACTGAACTATACACTCGTCCTACTGTGTCAGAGGTGTGTGTGTGTGTGGGGGGGGATTACTGTGTGTGTATGTGTGTGTGTGGGGGGTTACTGTGTATGTGTGTGTGTGTGTGGGGGGGTTACTGTGTGTGTATGTGTGTGTGTGGGGGGTTACTGTGTGTGTGTGTGTGGGGGGGATTACTGTGTGTGTATGTGTGTGTGTGGGGGGTTACTGTGTATGTGTGTGTGTGTGTGTGTGTGTGGGGGGGTTTACTGTGTGTGTGTGTGTGGGGGGATTACTGTGTGTGTATGTGTGTGTGTGGGGGGGGGGGTTTACTGTGTGTGTATGTGTGTGTGTGGGGCGGGGTTACTGTGTGTGTGGGGGAGGGGGTTACTGTGTGTGTATGTGTGTGTGTGTGTGGGGGGGGTTTACTGTGTGTGTATGTGTGTGTGTGGGGCGGGGTTACAGTGTGTGTGTGGGGGGGGGGATCATGTGGATCATGTTTCATTGCTTTGGCACAAAATGCATTCAATGACTACATATTTCAAATTTCATTCATTCTTTGCTCACACAACCACCACCAAAGCTCTATGTACCTACAGGCCAATTTGCACATGTTTACATACTCTTTTCAAAACTGTTAAACTTGTTCAAAACCTAAAATAACACAACATTTAATAAGACAGCAATTTGCTACATTTCTACAGTAATACCATATTGAAATATATTCCACATCTAAAAAATGAAATACTATCAAAACAATTAGACCAACCACATCTGATTCCCATTGTAGCTGAACACCTACACAGGTGTTAGTATTTCAATTTCATTACCATCTATACAAAAGGGGACATCTTGGGAATAATACTGTACTGCAATATAAACATGGACCCAGCCAGAGATAGAGAAGTGGCTGACAGGAAGAAGAGTGGCTGGGAGAGGGAGAGGGAGAGGGAGAGGAGTACTTATGCATGGTGGAAGAAGACTGAGAGGAAGAAGAGTGGCTGGGAGAGGGAGAGGAGTACGTATGCATGGTGGAAGAAGACTGAGAGGAAGAAGAGTGGCTGGGAGAGGGAGAGGGGTACGTATGCGTGGTGGAAGAAGACTGAGAGGAAGAAGAGTGGCTGGGAGAGGGAGAGGGAGAGGAGTACTTATGCATGGTGGAAGAAGACTGAGAGGAAGATCAAGAGCTGTAGTCTCAGATGAGATTAGGGCCACTATAATTGATCATGTAATAAATCATGATCATCATCTCACTCTCCACTCCTCAACCCCATAGAGGAATTATTTTCCTCATGAAGGTGGAAGGTTTATGACCACCATCCACATGATCAAATGTCATAAGTAATATATACATATATACATAAAATATACATAAGTATCAAAAGTAAAAGTATAAATAATTTCAAATTCCGTATATTAGGCAAACCGGGCGGAACAATTTTCTGTTATTTTTATTTACGGATGTTCAGGGGCACACTTCAACACTCAGACATCATTTACATATGAAGCATTTGTGTTTAGTGAGTCTGCCAAATCATAGGCAGTAGGCATGACCAGGGATGTTCTCTTGATAAATGGGGGGGTGCGTGTGCGTCGTGTGCATGTGTCTGTCTCTCTGACTGTGTGTGCGTGGGCGACTATGCATGCATTTATTAGAATGTTTGTGATCGAGAGAGAGAGAGAGTGAGAGAGAGAGTGAGAGAGAGAGAGAGAGAGAGAGAGAGAGAGAGAGAGAGAGAGAGAGAGGAGAGAGAGAGAGAGAGAGAGAGAGAGAGAGAGAGAGAGAGAGAGAGAGAGAGAGAGAGAGAGAGAGAGAGAGAGAGAGAGAGAGAGAGAGAGAGAGAGAGAGTGAACCATCTGTGTTCCTAATATGAATGTGTTTTTGTCGTCTTTGTCTGGTTGTGTTTTTATAAGGCCGTTACAAAGAAATATTATGCTGGTGAGGCATAAAGGATTTTAAATACATTTGATCTGGCTATTCAGCCTTAATGTCCTTAGTTACACACTGACACAACATTACCCAAGTAATGCAGCTGCATGAATGAGTGGCGTTTAGAAATATGAGCTAGTCTCAATGCAGTGAGTCATGTAGCTCCAGCTACACAGCATCTCTGGAAATGACTGACATTGACGTTGACCCTTACGGGCACATTTCCTGAATGGATAGACTGAAGTCTAATTCACCCAGAGCCTCATCATCAACTGCCAAGGAAAACAGGCATGTTCTGTTCTGTGTGTTCCAGCACTGAGAGAAGAGAGAAGAGACAGTGTCTCCTAGTCTAGTCTCTAATACAGCCTGTTTATATGCTTTATTCAGTCATTTTAATTAATTATATCAATAAGCCAGCATAGAACCCAATTTTGCATTGCTAGCTCCATTGGTTATTCTAGTCTGTCTGATGTAGAACAAACCATAGCCAGACTCCAATTGTTATTGCTCTCCAAATGCATTTCTATAGACGTATTCTCGTCATACTCCTTCAGCACCATGGACAGCAGTATTCTGTCTAGCTGGCAGTGGAAAGCTCCACTCATATGTACTGGCTGTCCTTCATCACCAGGGAGAGCTCCCCTGCCATCTCGTCCCTCTGCCTCTGAGCTCTGACTGTTAGTCCACTAGGTAAGCTGCAAAATGATTCACTTTGGTGTAGAAGCATTGAAATTCACGCTTAACAAAACCTGATATAGTCACTAAAATGCAACAATCTCAACAATGATGATAATCCATCAGAAACCCCAGTGAAATGTTGATACTCTCACTTTCAAAGTGGTGTGTTAAATACAAAGCTTGCGTGCATTAATAAATAATATGAAAAGAGTAATGGGTGAATGGGCAATGAGATTTGGCCTGGGATTCAACCCATGTGGAGTTAAATTCCTAATCTGGTCCTCAAACCATCACGGTCACCTAATAATCCCCAGTTTACAATTGGATCATTCATCCCCCTCCTCTCCCCTGTAACTATTCCCCAGGTCGTTGCTGCAAATGAGAACGTGTTCTCAGTCAACTTACCTGGTAAAATAACTAATAAATAAAAATAAAATAGCGCTAGGCAGTCGACAATAGCGCTTGTCAGCTTGTAGTCCTAAAAAACGGAAATGAATGATAATTTTCTACCTCTGGTTCGTTTGCTATTCCTATTTGGGATAAGTGCTGAAAATAAGGTCTAAGGTTAACAGAGGCTTCTTTGAGATGATAACAGTCAGTTGACAAGACGTTTAGGAACTATAAAGCCTTTACGTTCTCAAAATAAGTCACTTGCTAATGAGTCGCTAACTATCAGAGAACTTGAACTTCAGCTTCAGTAGCAAGCATTTTCACGTCACTACGCCGACCATGCAAACTTTTTACATGTTAGCACATCGTTAGCTTTTTTCTTGTTTTGATTACATAAACTTCACAAGAAGTTATGTTAGCTGATGAAGATTATCTCATAGAATAACACGTATCAGATCTCCTAAGCCTGTGTTTACCACAGACCTTATTTTCAGCGTTTATCCTGAATCCCTCCCCAAAAAACATTAATTTCCCCCATAAGCTTTGGCCAGCGAGCCATGACAGTGTTAGCCTGCGTTAGTGCCTACAAAAGACACCATTACTATTGCTCTCTATGAGCCTTTTAAAGGCATTTTCCCAGATGTTAGCAGAGATCAAATTCACAGGAAACACTACGCTTGACGGCTGAAGCATAAATGATCTTTAAAAGTCTGCTATAGTGCTGTAACACGGCTCGGATTAATTCCAGACCTTTGCCTTGTTTAGATGTAGTAGCAGTGGAAGGACCCAAACAGAGCAAACAGCAGATGTTGCTGGAATCAGACCTGGTGTGTCATAGAGAGGCAAACATCAGAGCATATAAAAACTGGAACTATCCTTGGCACCATTGAAACATCAAGAGGTAGAATGAGACAGACTTACTGAGGGAGACATTTTTTTTCTCACCTTTATTTAACCAGGTAGGCCAGTTAAGAACAAGTTCTCATTAACAACTGCGACCTGGCCAAGATAAAGCAAAGCAGTGCAACAAAAAACAACAACACAGAGTTACACATAAACACATGTACAGTCAATAACACAATAGAAAAGTCTATATACAGTGTGTGAAAATGGTGTGAGGAGGTAAGGCAATAAATAGGCCATAGTAGCAGAGTAATTACAATTTAGCAAATTAACACTGGAATGATAGATGTGCAGATGATGATGTGCAAGTAGAAATACTGGTGTGCAAAAGAGCAAAAAAAGTAAATAAAAACAATATGGGGATGAGGTATGTAGTTGGATGGGCTATTTACAGATGGGCTGTGTCTGGGAAGCCCTACAACTCTCTTAAGCTCTTTGAGTAGGAGAAGGGAGCTCACTGCTGGGGAACCAACAAGTTCAATATGGTTTCTTGCAGCTTCGCTGCCTGAACCCCTAACTAGAAATTGTTACAGGTAAACTATGTTTCTAAATACGAGGGTCACCGGCATCATCACATTTCTCATTCCATGATGGGCGTGAGAATGTCTGCTCACTGTTTTGCTGCTCCCAACTCTTAGTCTTTGGTGATTAAGATTTATTTCAAGGCAGTCTCACGATCAAAACCCTTTATGGATTGGCTTGGCTACTTGGTGAATGCATTGGGCAGGATACAAACCCAGCTTTCATTGAGGGGAGGGGAGGCTATGCTTAGTATTTAATACGGGGTTCCCCAGCACAAGACAAGCTGTGGACTTCCTGTCGTTGAGCGAACACTAGTTCGTATTGGCCCGTACAACTACCACAAGCTTCTTTTATATGTCACACAGAGACAAACAATTTAAATCTTATCCATGAGTTCATCTGAATCTCACAGTATCACTTTATATGAGGACTGATGGCAAATATGAGCAAATTGGGATCATTTGTGTGTCCAAACATAAATATTCCAAGTGCATTTTCACCATTGACCTATAGGGGGCGGAACATGCAGGCCCAAGGCTTTGATGAATGGCACTATATCAGGTTTTGTTCAATGCAGAACAATTATACAAGCACCTCAATTGTCATTCTTCTATGCCAAATTTAACAATATGGTATTTTTTTGGAGCTTCTCTACTGGACTTTGTGGAGGACATGCCAAGGCTGCAGCCATTTTGTGGTGAGCTGAGTAGGACTGAATTTGTTGAAGGTCTGAATGCAGAGGCCGCTAGAAAGCCTACTTGTGCAGATGAAGAGAGATGGAGAGGGGGATGGAGGAGAGGGAGAGAGGGGGATGAGGGAGAGAGAGATGGAGTAGATGAAGAGTGTCTCTCTCTGTGTATGTCTGTGGCCCTCTCAGCCCTGGCACAGCGATTAACCCCCGCTACCCTGGTTGCCCCCTCTCTCTGTCCGCCCCGCCAGCTCTCTCTCTCCTAGCTGCCCTCTCAGCCCTGGCACAGCGATTAACCCCCGCTACCCTGGTTGCCCCCTCTCTCTGTCCGCCCCGCCAGCTCTCTCTCTCTCCTAGCTGCCCTCTCAGCCCTGGCACAGCGATTAACCCCCGCTACCCTGGCTGGCCCCTCTCTCTGACTGCCGCGCCAGCTCTCTCTCACCTCGCTGCCCTCTCAGCCCTGGCACAGCGATTAACCCCCGCTACCCTGGCTGCCCCCTCTCTCTGTCCGCCGTGCCAGCTCTCTCTCTCCTCGCTGCCCTCTCAGCCCTGGCACAGCGATTAACCCCCTCTACCCTGGCTGCCCCCTCTCTCTGTCCGCCGCGCCAGCTCTCTCTCTCCTAGCTGCCCCCTCTCTCTGTCCGCCACGCCAGCTCTCTCTCTCCTAGCTGCCCTCTCAGCCCTGGCACAGCGATTAACCCCTGCTACCCTGGTTGCCCCCTCTCTCTGTCCGCCGTGCGAGCTCTCTCTCTCCTCGCTGCCCTCTCAGCCCTGGCACAGCGATTAACCCCCTCTACCCTGGCTGCCCCCTCTCTCTGTCCGCCGCGCCAGCTCTCTCTCTCCTAGCTGCCCCCTCTCTCTGTCCGCCACGCCAGCTCTCTCTCTCCTAGCTGCCCCCTCTCTCTGTCCGCCACGCCAGCTCTCTCTCTCCTAGCTGCCCCCTCTCTATCTCCTAGCTGCCCCCTCTCTCTGTCCGCCACGCCAGCTCTCTCTCTCCTAGCTGCCCCCTCTCTCTGTCCGCCGCGCCAGCTCTCTCTCTCCTAGCTGCCCTCTCAGTCATCTGATTGCATGGAGTGGGCGTACAAATGGCAAACGGACAGATGACACAGGTGGGGTGAGGGAGCCTAGGGGCCTGCCAGCCCTCGTACAGAGAGGCCCTGCCTGAGGCTAGGGTGAGATTCTCTCTCCATCTCTTAGGCCCTCTTCTCTTCTCTGTTCAATTTATTTTATTGTCTCCTCCTCTCTCTCATCTCCCTCCCTCATTCCCTCTCTCCGTATGGAGGTGAGCCCTACTCAGGTGTAATGTTGACGTCGGCTGGAAGGCAGACGTGAAGTGAGGACATTCTATTTCAGAGCTGTGCGTCAGACGCGTGCGTATCCGAGTGGTGGGGGGTTAGCTGCTGGCTGTGTGTGTGGGAGTCTGTTAATGGAACAAGCCAGAAAGTTGAACAGTTTGCCTCTCAAAGTGGGTAAATATCATGATTGGGAGAGCTGGGGTGTGTCTCAAATGGCACCCTATTCCCTATTAAAAATAATGTGTGTACTATAGGGAATATGGTGCCATTTGTGAGGCAGGCCTGGTATGTCTGCCATTTACTTTAGGCTGTTTCTGTTATTCTACAGAGAGTGGTATGTCTGCCATTTACTTTATGCTGTTTCTGTTATTCTACAGAGAGTGGTATGTCTGCCATTTACTTTATGCTGTTTCTGTTATTCTACAGAGAGTGGTATGTCTGCCATTTACTTTATGCTGTTTCTGTTATTCTACAGAGAGTGGTATGTCTGCCATTTACTTTATGCTGTTTCTGTTATTCTACAGAGAGTGGTATGTCTGCCATTTACTTTATGCTGTTTCTGTTATTCTACAGAGAGAGGTGTGTCTGCCATTTACTTTATGCTGTTTCTGTTATTCTACAGAGAGTGGTATGTCTGCCATTTACTTTATGCTGTTTCTGTTATTCTACAGAGAGTGGTATGTCTGCCATTTGTTTGTATGATTTCCCTCCTATTTCATACCATGCACTTACATTGTCAATAACACACTATCTCATTCTTTCTCTCCTTCTCTCTCTCTCTCTCCCTTCTCTCTCATTCTCCCTTTCCCTCTCCCTCTCTCTCTCCTCTCTCTCTCTCTCTCCTCTCTTGCTCTCCTTCTCTCTCTCCTCTCTTGCTCTCCTTCTCTCTCTCCTCTCTCTCTCCCCCTCTCTCACACCTTCTCTCTCTCCTCTCTCTCTCCCCCTCTCTCACACCTTCTCTCTCTCTCTCTCCTCTGTCTCTCCCTCTCTCTCCTCTCTCTCTCTTTCTCTCTCTGCTGTAGCTCTGAGTCGGTCAGCGATGCCCTTTGGCCTGATGCGTAGAGAGCTGGCGTGCGAGGGATACCCCATCGAGCTGCGCTGCCCTGGCAGTGATGTCATCATGATTGAGACGGCCAACTACGGCCGCACGGACGACAAGATCTGTGACGCTGACCCCTTCCAAATGGAGAACGTGCAGTGTTACCTGCCTGACGCCTTCAAGATCATGTCACAGAGGTACGTGTGGGGAGGTGGGAGGGTTGTGTGTGTGTGTGTGTGTGTGTGTGTGTGTGTGTGTGTGTGTGTGTGTGTGTGTGTGTGTGTGTGTGTGTGTGTGTGTGTGTGTGTGTGTGTGTGTGTGTGTGTGTGTGTGTGTGTGTGTGTGTGTGTGTGTGTGTGTGTGTGTGTGTGTGTGTGTGTAAGATAAATAAGAAGACATAGGACACCAAGGGTGGGTGTGTCTTTCTGTCCTGCTTGTTTTTTTATCTTATGTGCTGTTAGTGTGTAAAGTCGAGTGCATGCAGTATGTGTGTAGTGAGATATGTGTTTGTAGTGTGGCTGCCTGCAGCTGCACTCTGGTTGTGCTTAGCATCTGCCTCCTCATAGAGCTATGGCAGCCCTCTCGCTGCTATCCATCACACATGTAACGGAGGGAGAGGGTGCTACTGGTGAGATGGAGGGAAGCACAGAGGGAGAGAGAGTCCCCTAAGCAAGCTGGTCCTGGGGCTCTGTTCACAAACACAAACACACCCTACAGAGCCCCAGGACAGCAGCACAATTAGACCCAACCAAATCATGAGAAAACAAAAAGATAATTACATGACACATTGGAAAGAATTAACAAAAAAACAGAGCAAACTAGAATGCTATTTGGCCCTAAACAGAGACTACACAGCGGCAGAATACACTGTGACTGACCCAAACTTAAGGAAAGCTTTGACTATGTACAGACTCATTGAGCATAGCCTTGCATAGCATAGCATAGCCTTAGCATAGCCTTAGCATAGCCTTGCTATTGAGAAAGGGAGGGAGGGAGGGAGGGAGGGAGGGAGGGAGGGAGGGAGGGAGGGAGGGAGGGAGGGAGGGGGAGGGAGGGAGGGAGGGAGGGAGGGAGGGAGGGAGGGGGCTAGAGTGAACCACTGATGGGGAGATAAAGAGAGTGCAGCAGTGGCGTGGAGAGAAATGGAGAATGAACAAGAGAGAGAGCAGAAAGAGAGAAATAATGCTAAAGCTGGATAGAAGAGGACAGAGAAGGACAGAGAAGAGCAGAGGAGGATAGAGAAGGACAGAGGAGGATAGAGAAGGACAGAGGAGGATAGAGAAGGACAGAGGAGGATAGAGAAGAGCAGAGGAGGATAGAGAATGACAGAGGAGGATAGAGAAGGATAGAGGAGGATAGAGAATGACAGAGGAGGATAGAGGAGGATAGAGGAGGATAGAGAAGGATAGAGGAGGATATAGAAGGATAGAGGAGGATAGAGGAGGATAGAGAATGACAGAGGAGGATAGAGGAGGATAGAGAAGGATAGAGGAGGATAGAGAAGGATAGAGGAGGATAGAGAAGGATAGAGGATGATAGAGAAGGACAAAGGAAGACAGAGGAGGACAGAGGAGGATAGATGAGGAGAGAGGATAGAGGAGGACAGAGGAGGATAGAAGAAAGAGGAGGACAGAGGTGGATAGAAGACAGAGGAGGATAGAAGACAGAGGAGGATAGAAGACAGAGGAGGATAGAGGAGGATAGAAGACAGAGGAGGACAGAGGTGGATAGAAGACAGAGGAGGATAGAGAAGGATAGAGGAGGATAGAGAAGGATAGAGGAGGATAGAGGAGGATAGAGAAGGATAGAGGAGGATAGAAGACAGAGGAGGACAGAGGTGGATAGAAGACAGAGGAGGATAGAGAAGGATAGAGGAGGATAGAGAAGGATAGAGAAGGATAGAGGAGGATAGAGAAGGATAGAGGAGGATAGAGAATGACAGAGGAGGATAGAGGAGGATAGAGGAGGATAGAGAAGGATAGAGGAGGATAGAGAAGGACAAAGGAAGACAGAGGAGGACAGAGGAGGATAGATGAGGACAGAGGAGGATAGAGGTGGATAGAGGAGGATAGAAGACAGAGGAGGATAGAGGTGGATAGAAGACAGAGGAGGACAGAGGAGGATAGAAGAAAGAGGAGGACAGAGGAAGACAGAGGAGGACAGAAGACAGAGGTGGACAGAGGAGGACAGAAGACAGAGGAGGACAGGGGAGGACAGAGGAGGATAGAAGAAAGAGGAGGACAGAGGTGGATAGAGGAGGATAGAAGACAGAGGAGGATAGAGGAGGACAGAGAAGAGGGGATTGTACTGAAAAGGGAAGTGTGTGTGCTGGGAGTGTGAGTGTGTGAGGGAGCATACATTGAGCTGTGTGTGTGTGTGTGTGTGTGTGTGTGTGTGTGTGTGTGTGTGTGTGTGTGTGTGTGTGTGTGTGTGTGTGTGTGTGTGTGTGTGTGTGTGTGTGTGTGTGTGTGTGTGTGTGTGTGTGTGTGTGTGTCTGTCTGTCTTAGCAGCACTAGTCCCCCCCATTCTCTCACCTTTAATTGCTCACACTCACAAGCCATCGGGGGAGGGAGACTCTTACGGCACTCTTCCTCCCTCATCCCTCCGTCGCCTCATCCCCTCAGGTCTAGCTGTCACATGATCTAGTCTAGTGTGAAATGACCCCCTTCCGACCCGTTCCCTCCGTCTTTAGCCCCAAGGACATTTTTCTGCCTCTTCTCTTTTGTCTCTTCTGTCATTCTCTCAATGTCCTCATTCATTTTTTTCTCATCACTCTCTTCTCTCCTCTGTCTAGTTTTATTTCTCTGTTCCCACGTTTCTCTCTCCCTCACTCTCAATTCAATTCCAATTCATTTTCAACTTCTACAGGATCGGTGGGTCCCCCGTGGGACGGTTGAGCTAACATAGGCTAGTGCAATTAGCATGAGGTTGTAGGTAACAAGAACATTTCCAAGGACATAGACATATCTGATATTGGCAGAAAGTTTAGATTATTGTTAATCTAACTGCACTGTCCAATTTACAGTAGCTATTACAGTGAAAGAATACCACACTATTGTTTGAGGAGAGTGCACAGTTATGAACTTGAAAAGTTATTAATAAACCAATTAGGCACATTTGGGCAGTGTTGACACAAACATTTTACCAGAAATGCAATGGTTCATTGGATCAGTCTAAAACTTTGCGCATACACTGCTGCCATCTAGTAGCCAAAATCTAAATTGCACCTGGGCTGGAATAATACATTATGGCCTTTCTCTTGCATTTCAAAGATTTCAAAAAGATTATAAAAAAACAAAAATGTAATTTTCTTTGTTTTATCTTTATCAGATCGAATGTGTTATATTCTCCTACATTCATTTAACATTTCCACAAACTTCAAAAGGTGTCAAGAATAAGCATATCCTTGCTTCAGGTCCTGAGCTACAGGCAGTTAGATTTGGGTATGTCATTTTAGGCGAAAATGTACAAAAGGGGCGGATCCTTTAGGGGCTTTATTGGCATGGGAAACATATGTGTACATTGCCAAAGCAAGTGAAATAGTTTGAGGTTAAGTTTGAGTTTATTTTATTTTTACAGGGACAGTGCCCATTAATCAACGTTTCAGTAAAGGTGTCGGTTTTAGCCAGCTGGCTAATTTTCAACCGCAGTCCCTGGGCAGGTTATTAAAAACAATTACAATATAGACAATCATTGAGCAGTGAGCACACGCAGAGCAACATAGGACAAGCAAGACATAGCATACAGACAGAGCAACATAGAACAAGCAAGACATAGCATACAGACAGAGCAACATAGATAATAAACAAAAGATAAATAAACAATACAAAATGAACAGTAAACATTACACTCAAATGTCATATTTATTTATACAGTGTTGTAATGATGTGTAAAAAGTACAAAAGGGAAAATAAATATAGGCTTAATTAACAATGGCTTTTGTTCTTCACTGGTTACCGTTTTCTTGTGGCACTGTGGAATTTCACACAATAGATATTGGAGTTGTTTTCAAATTCTTTGTGGGTCTAGGTAATCTAAGGGAAATATGTGTCTCTAATATGGTCATACATTGGGCAGGAGGTTAGGAAGTGCAGCTAAATCTCCACCTAATTTTGTGGGCAGTGAGCACATAGCCTGTCTTCTCTTGAGAGCCAGGTCTGCCTACGGCGGCCTTTCTCAATAGCAAGGCTATGCTCACTGAGTCTGTACATAGTCAAAGATGTCCTTAATTTTGTGTCAGTCACAGTGGTCAGGTATTCTGCCGCTGTGTACTCTCTGTTTAGGGCCAAATAGCATTCTAGTTTGCTCTGTTTTTTTGTTAATTCTTTCCAATGTGTCAAGTAATTATCTTTTTGTTTTCTCATGATTTGGTTGGGTCTAATTGTGTTGCTGTCCTGGAGTTCTGTGGGGTCTGTATGTGTTTCTGAACAGAGTCTTCACCAGGATCATATCTCTGTAGGTGATGGCTTTGTTATGGAAGGTTTAGGAATTGTTTCCTTTTAGGTGGTTGTAGAATTTAACATCTCTTTTCTGGATTTTGATAATTAGCGGTATCAGCCCAAATTCTACTCTGCGTACATTATTTGCTGTTTTGCGTTGTACACAGAGGATATTTTTGCATAATTCTGCATGCAGAGTCTCAATTTGGTGTTTGTCCCATTTTGTGAATTCTTGGTTGGTGAGCGGACCCCAGACCTCACAACCATAAAGGGCAATGGGTTATATAACTGATTCAAGTATTTTTAGCCAGATCCTAATTTGTATGTTGAATTTTGTGTTCCTTTGAATGTTCTCTCTCTCCCCTCACTCACTCTCTCTTTCTCGCTCTTTCTTTCTATCTCTCTCTCTCTCTCCCTCTTTCTATCTCTCTCTCTCTCTCTCTCTATCTATCTATCTCTCTCTCTCTCTCTCTCTCTCTCTCTTGCTCTTTCTCTCTTTTTCTCTCTCATATATATATATATATCTCACTCTTTCTATCTCTCTCCCTCGCTCTCTCTCTCTCTCACTCTTTCTATCTCTCTCTATATATATCCCTTGCTCTTTCTATCTCTCTCCCTCTAATATATATATATATATATATATATATATATATATATATATATCTCTCTCTCTCTCTCTCTCTCTCTCTCTCTCTCTCTCTCTCTCTCTCTCTCTCTCTCTCTCTCTCTCTCTCTCTCCCCCTCTCTTTTCTGTGGGACAGATGTAATAACCGTACCCAGTGTGTGGTGGTGGCAGGGTCCGATGTGTTCCCAGACCCCTGCCCAGGGACCTACAAGTACCTGGAGATACAGTACGAGTGTGTCCCCTACAGTGAGTACCCAGACCCCCCATCACCCACACCCCTCACCCCCTTCCCCACCCCCCATCCCCATCCCCCTTCTCCCCCACCTAACCCCTCTCAGCAACTGACTGTCATTCACACCAACACACACACAGACTCTCTCTCTCAGACACTCACACAAACAGACAGACCAAGACCAGACCAGACAGACACACATTGCTCTCTCGCTCTTGCTCTCTCTCTCTCTTACACACACACACACCTACACACACACACCTGCAAACAAACACACCTACACACATACAGCACTAAACCCTTTTTCTCCATTGACAGTGCAACGCTCCAGAGGCTGAGAGAGATTTTCACACGGGGAAGGTGCTCCACAAACACCATGGCAGATAAGCACTTCATACAGTAGTACAGCGAGGGGTCAGCATTTATTGCCGATCATAGCGGTAACACACACCACCACACTCACACACACGTTGACCCCTGGGCCTGATAGTTTGCTTTATCTGGTGCCAAACATCTTAGTGGTCCCTCTGATCTCCAAGAACAGTGAACATTGTCCACAGTGAGACTGGGAGGCAGAAGACTGTGTCTGTGTCATCATGCTACAATGTTAACACAAACATAGACCACATGACCCTGAAGATGTGCACATTTCAATATCCCCATGGTAACTGGCTGCCGGCTCCCTCGGGTGCTGCTCATATCTCCGTGGCAGGTGTGACACACACACACACGCACGTACACACACATTACGCATGCGCTCTGTTGCTCATACACAAGCACAAACACAAGTACAAACACACACACACACGCATGTACACACACCCACATCACACGCTGTCTCTCACACACTCTCACTCACACCCGAAAGCACACACACACACAAGAACACAAGAACACAGGCAGACAGGGTGAGGATTCTGGTGTTGTGTGGAGCCTCAGTCATGTGAAAATCTCTGCTCAGACAGTGTCCCCTCCTCCTCATGTAGTATTACTCTCAGCATTGATCCTCTCACTGTGCAGGAGTATTCCAGGGGGCTGCCGCCTCATCCCCCCTCCACTGGGGAGAGACAGAAGTGTGGTGTGTGTGGGGGAGGGGGAGGGTGATTGATGACTATGGGAGGGATGAAGGGAAGAGGTGGGTAAAAGATACTCTGTGGGTGAATGTCTATGTTTTTTCCTTCAGGGAGCCGTGAGTACAGGAACTGAAGAAAGCAAAACCGACATCAACAACTCCCTGACCTCTTCTCTGAATTCTCACACTCCTCTCTTCCTCTCAACATATCTCCATGTCAATATCGCCTTTTTTCATCTCTCCTTCTCTGTCAACCTTCTCTCTCTTGGTTTCATGCCTTTCTTCTACAACAAAATATTCTACACTTTATCCATTGATCTCATCTCTTTCCCTCCCTCTCTTTATCTTCCGATGTCGCTTTCTTTTCTCTTTGCAGGTTGTAGGAGTTGTCCCAACACTCCACTGTCACGTGTAGGAGTTGTCCCAACACTCCACTGTCACGTGTAGGAGTTGTCCCAACACTCCACTGTCACGTGTAGGAGTTGTCCCAACACTCCACTGTCACCTGTAGGAGTTGTCCCAACACTCCACTTTCAACTGTCCAAGTGCAACACAAAGTGCAGCATGGCCTCCAGGCCTCTAGAGGAGCTGTCCTACCTGGCTGGCTGTGCCCCCTTAAGATTATGATGAACTCTGACCCTCCTCTGCTCGGTGCTCACAGGCCCTCAGCTAACCTGCCTCTAGATATATACTGTAGTTCAGGGTTGAGTCCTGTTACCATCGCAACAGTAAAAGTTATAACTGTGACCTTTGCTGTTGGGGAAGGTTTTCTAGTCTGTGTTATCTTTCTTCTTCTCTCTCTCTTTTGCCCTGCAGCCTTTGGGTGAGATCATGTCCTCTTTCAGTATCCTCTATCATCTCTCTCTCTGAATGTAGCCCTGAGATGTGAGTTGACTTGTTGTGGTGGTCAGGTTGGCTGGCCCCTGGTTGCTATGTTCTACTTTATGTGGTCTAGTCTCGTGTTGTTTTGTTGTTAGGTGGTGATCTAGTCCTGGGTTATAAATAAATAGTTTCTTCTTCCGTCCTCTCTTATTCTCTCTTATTCCAGACCAGACATTTCCCTCTGACTGCACACCGGAGCCAATCGAAAGTGATGATTAAATAGCTGCTGACTTGCATTTTTCCTATTCCTGTCTTCTATTAAAGAAGCTTGTTTATTGGATCTGAAGGAAGGAGGGTGGAGGGGGTTATGAGAAAATTGGAACCTGATCGCGTTGTGATGAAAAGTCTTGGCGGTCTGAAGTGAGAAAGACGAGTCAATTAGAACAGTCCTCCGTCAGTCTTCTCCTCTCCCTCAGGGATGGGCTGTGGGCCAGACCAGACTTGCAAACACACAAAACACGTTAGTTCTCCCCACCCGCGCCGCATTCTGCCGCACCACGCTACGTGTTGTCAGGCTCTGCCACCAGAATATAAATAGATCCTGAGTGAATTACATTCAGTGTTACAGTCCTCCTCATCCCAAACCCAGTGGCAACTAACTGGTATTCTATTAATTACCAGGAGAAGGTCATCTCATCCCAAACCCAGTGGCAACTAACTGGTATTCTATTAATTACCAGGAGAAGGTCATCTCATCCCAAACCCAGTGGCAACTAACTGGTATTCTACTCATCTCATCCCAAACCCAGGGCAACTTATTCTATTAATTACCAGGAGAAGGTCATCTCATCCCAAACCCAGTGGCAACTAACTGGGCTTCTAACCAGGAGAAGGTCATCTCATCCCAAACCCAGTGGCAACTAACTGGTATTCTATTAATTACCAGGAGAAGGTCATCTCATCCAAAACCTAGTGGCAACTAACTGGGCTTCTATTAATTACCAGGAGAAGGTCATCTCATCCAAAACCTAGTGGCAACTAACTGGTATTCTATTAATTACCAGGAGAAGGTCATCTCATCCCAAACCCAGTGGCATCTAACTGGGCTTCTATTAATTACCAGGAGAAGGTCATCTCATCCCAAACCCAGTGGCAACTAACTGGTATTCTATTAATTACCAGGAGAAGGTCATCTCATCCAAAACCTAGTGGCAACTAACTGGGCTTCTATTAATTACCAGGAGAAGGTCATCTCATCCAAAACCTAGTGGCAACTAACTGGGCTTCTATTAATTACCAGGAGAAGGTCATCTCATCCCAAACCCAGTGGCAACTAACTGGTATTCTATTAATTACCAGGAGAAGGTCATCTCATCCAAAACCTAGTGGCAACTAACTGGGCTTCTATTAATTACCAGGAGAAGGTCATCTCATCCAAAACCTAGTGGCAACTAACTGGGCTTCTATTAATTACCAGGAGAAGGTCATCTCATCCCAAACCTAGTGACAACTAACTGGACTTCTATTAATTACCAGGAGAAGGTCATCTCATCCCAAACCCAGTGGCAACAAACTGGGCTTCTATTAATTACCAGGAGAAGGTCATCTCATCCCAAACCTAGTGGCAACTAACTGGGCTTCTATTAATTACCAGGAGAAGGTCATCTCATCCCAAACCTAGTGGCAAATAACTGGGCTTCTATTAATTACCAGGAGAAGGTAATCTCATCCCAAACCTAGTGGCAACTAACTTGGCTTCTATTAATTACCAGGAGAAAGTCATCTCATCCCAAACCTAGTGGCAACTAACTGGGCTTCTATTAATTACCAGGAGAAGGTCATCTCATGCCAAACCTAGTGGCAACTAACTGGGCTTCTATTAATTACCAGGAGAAGGTCATCTCATCCCAAACCTAGTGACAACTAACTGGGCTTCTATTAATTACCAGGAGAAGGTCATCTCATCCCAAACCTAGTGACAACTAACTGGGCTTCTATTAATTACCAGGAGAAGGTCATCTCATCCCAAACCTAGTGACAACTAACTGGGCTTCTATTAATTACCAGGAGAAGGTAATCTCATCCCAAACTTAGTGGCAACTAACTGGGCTTCTATTAATTACCAGGAGAAGGTCATCTCATCCCAAACCTAGTGGCAACTAACTGGGCTTCTATTAATTACCATTTTGTTGATCCCTGCCTACAGACAGAAACTCAAACAAGAAGCTCCGGCACTGAGGTCACGTGGACTGGGATATGTTCCGTATTGCGTCAGACAACAACATTGATGAATACGCTGATTCGGTGAGCGAGTTCATTGGAACGTGCGTTGAAGATGTCGTTCCCATAGCAACGATTAAAACATTCCCAAACCAGAAACCGTGGATTGATGGCAGCATTCGCGTGAAACTGAAAGCGCGAACCACTGCTTTTAATCAGGGCAAGGTGACTGGAAACATGACCGAATACAAACAGTGTAGCTATTCCCTCCGCAAGGCAATCAAACAAGCTAAGCGTCAGTATAGAGACAAAGTAGAAACTCAATTCAACGGCTCAGACACAAGAGGCATGTGGCAGGGTCTACAGTCAATCACGGATTACAAAAAGAAAACCAGCCCCGTCACGGACCAGGATGTCTTGCTCCCAGGCAGACTAAATAACTTTTTTGCCCGCTTTGAAGACAATACAGTGCCACTGACACGGCCCGCAACTAAAACATGCGGACTCTCCTTCACTGCAGCCGACGTGAGGAAAACATTTAAACGTGTCAACCCTCGCAAGGTTGCAGGCCCAAACGTCATCCCCAACCGCGCCCTCAGAGCATGCGCAGACCAGCTGGCTGGTGTGTTTACGGACATATTCAATCAATCCCTATCCCAGTCTGTTGTTCCCACATGCTTCAAGAGGGCCACCATTGTTCCTGTTTCCAAGAAAGCTAAGGTAACTGAGCTAAACGACTACCGCCCCGTAGCACTCACTTCCGTCATCATGAAGTGCTTTGAGAGACTAGTCAAGGACCATATCACCTCCACCCTACCTGACACCCTAGACCCACTCCAATCTGCTTACCGCCCAAATAGGTCCACAGACGATACAAATCTCAACCACACTGCACACTGCCCTAACCCATCTGGACAAGAGGAATACCTATGTGAGAATGCTGTTCATCGACTACAGCTCGGCATTTAACACCATAGTGCCCTCCAAGCTCGTCATCAAGCTCGAGACCCTGGGTCTCGACCCTGGGTTTCGACCCCGCCCTGTGCAACTGGGTACTGGACTTCCTGACGAGCCGCCCCCAGGTGGTGAGGATAGGCAACTACCCTGGTGACAACTAACTGGGCTTATATTAATTACCAGGAGAAGGTCATCTCATCCCAAACCTAGTGGCAACTAACTGGGCTTCTATTAATTACCAGGAGAAGGTCATCTCATCCCAAACCTAGTGGCAACTAACTGGGCTTCTATTAATTACCAGGAGAAGGTCATCTCATCCCAAACCTAGTGGCAACTAACTGGCCTTCTATTAATTACCAGGAGAAGGTAATCTCATCCCAAACCTAGTGGCAACTAACTGGGCTTCTATTAATTACCAGGAGGAGGTCATCTCATCCCAAACCTAGTGACAACTAACTGGGCTTATATTAATTACCAGGAGAAGGTCATCTCATCCCAAACCTAGTGGCAACTAAATGGGCTTCTATTAATTACCAGGAGAAGGTCATCTCATCCCAAACCTAGTTGCAACTAACTGGGCTTCTATTAATTACCAGGAGAAGGTCATCTCATCCCAAACCTAGTGGCAACTAACTGGGCTTCTATTAATTACCAGGAGAAGGTCATCTCATCCCAAACCTAGTGGCAACTAACCGGGCTTCTATTAATTACCAGAAGAAGGTCATCTCATCCCAAACCTAGTGGCAACTAACTGGGCTTCTATTAATTACCAGGAGAAGGTCATCTCATCCCAAACCCAGTGGCAACTAAATGGGCTTCTATTACTTACCAGGAGAAGGTCATCTCATCCCAAACTTAGTGGCAACTAACTGGGCTTCTATTAATTACCAGGAGAAGGTCATCTCATCCCAAACCTAGTGCCAACTAACTGGGCTTCTATTAATTACCAGGAGGAGGTCATCTCATCCCAAACTTAGTGGCAACTAACTGGGCTTCTATTAATTACCAGGAGAAGGTAATCTCATCCCAAACCTAGTGACAACTAACTGGGCTTCTATTAATTACCAGGAGAAGGTCATCTCATCCCAAACCTAGTAACAACTAACTGGGCTTCTATTAATTACCAGGAGAAGGTCATCTCATCCCAAACCTAGTGACATCTAACTGGGCTTCTATTAATTACCAGGAGAAGGTAATCTCATCCCAAACCTAGTGACAACTAACTGGGCTTCTATTAATTACCAGGAGAAGGTCATCTCATCCCAAACCTAGTGACAACTAACTGGGCTTCTATTAATTACCAGGAGAAGGTCATCTCATCCCAAACCTAGTGGCAACTAACTGGGCTTCTATTAATTACCAGGAGAAGGTCATCTCATCCCAAACTTAGTGGCAACTAACTGGGCTTCTATTAATTACCAGGAGAAGGTCATCTCATCCCAAACCTAGTGCCAACTAACTGGGCTTCTATTAATTACCAGGAGGAGGTCATCTCATCCCAAACTTAGTGGTAACTAACTGGGCTTCTATTAATTACCAGGAGAAGGTAATCTCATCCCAAACCTAGTGACAACTAACTGGGCTTCTATTAATTACCAGGAGAAGGTCATCTCATCCCAAACCTAGTGACAACTAACTGGGCTTCTATTAATTACCAGGAGAAGGTCATCTCATCCCAAACCTAGTGACAACTAACTGGGCTTCTATTAATTACCAGGAGAAGGTCATCTCATCCCAAACCTAGTGGCATCTAACTGGGCTTCTATTAATTACCAGGAGAGGGGGGTACCATCCCTCCCGCTGTCTACCCCTCTCCCTCTGCAGAGATTAATTGAATTTGCTGCTGCTAATCGCTCTGGTAATGCCCCATCTTTCATGGCTCACTGGGAGTGCAGGGTGTTTTGGTGTCTTTATGGGTGACATATGTTTGTTTGTTTGGTTCTACTTAACGGGTGAGGGATAGGGGTTAGGGATAGAGGGAGGGTGTTTAAAGGGCCGCTGTTGGCAGCTGGCATGATGCGTGCAGGCATGACACGTGTGGGTGTGGGTGTGTGTGTGGGTGTTTGCGTGCAAGTGTGTGTGTGACAGGGTCCTCTGTGTGCTTTGTGTTACCAGCCACCTGAAACGTGGAGGTGACAGGCGAAGCAGCTGAGTCGACACAGCACTGTCAGATGAGCTCAGAAGAGGCGGCCAGTGTTTGTGTGTGTGTTAGTGTGTGTGTTAATGTGTGTGTTAGGATGTGTGAGCTAGCCAGCAGAACATAACAACAGCCAACAAGTCAAGTCATATCTCACAGTGCCAAAAACCCTGCAAGCCCTTACAGAGACATCACTTTGTCTTCACTGGGCAGAACAGAGCAAGACACACTGTTGTGACACAGATTCACTCTGTCAAGGCTTGCTTCACAACTGGCTTCTATCAACACATACTGAGTGTACTGTACAAACTATACCTTATTATACCATACTATACTACACACTATATGTATTTCCTAGTTCACCACACATCATTAAACAACACTATACTATAATATACTATACATATATTTCCTGGAGTAAAAATCCAACACCACAGTAGATTCATATCATGTTGCCGAGCAAATCAATTAATTAAAAATCCTATAATGTGATTTTCTGGAATTTTTTTTCTCATTTTGTCTGTCATAGTTGAAGTGGACCTATGAGGGAAATTATGGCCTCTCTCATCTTTTTAAGTGGGAGAACTTGCACAATTGGTGGCTGACTAAATACTTTTTTGCCCCACTGTATCTACTCAATGACCTCGTATCCCTTCACATCGACTAGGTACTGGTACTTTGTGTATATAGCCAAGGTATCGTTACTCATTGTGTATTTATTGGTACTTGTATTACTAGGTGTTAATCCGTTCCTATTATTTCTCTATGTTCTTTCTCTCTGCGTTGTTGGGAAGGCCCGTAACGTTCGTCTACAACTGCTGCGGACGAAGCCTGTAGGAACCCATGGAAATGTAGAGAGCAGAGTGCAGAGAGGAGAGTAGAACTCTACCTGTCCCTGCTCCCAGTAAATGTAGAGTGCAGAGAGGAGAGTAGAACTCTACCTGTTGCTGCTCCCAGTAAATGTAGAGAGCAGAGAGGAGAGTAGAACTCTACCTGTCCCTGCTCCCAGTAAATGTAGAGAGCAGAGAGGAGAGTAGAACTCTACCTGTTCCTGCTCCCAGTAAATGTAGAGAGCAGAGAGGAGAGTAGAACTCTACCAGTCCCTGCCCCCAGTAAATGTAGAGAGGAGAGTAGAACTCTACCTGTTCCTGACCCCAGTAAATGTAGAGAGGAGAGTAGAACTCTACCTGTTCCTGCTCCCAGTAAATGTAGAGAGCAGAGAGGAGAGTAGAACTCTACCTGTTCCTGACCCCAGTAAATGTAGAGATCAGAGAGGAGAGTAGAACTCTACCTGTTCCTGCTCCCAGTAAATGTAGAGAGCAGAGAGGAGAGTAGAACTCTACCTGTTCCTGACCCCAGTAAATGTAGAGATCAGAGAGGAGAGTAGAACTCTACCTGTTCCTGCTCCCAGTAAATGTAGAGAGCAGAGAGGAGAGTAGAACTCTACCTGTTCCTGCTCTCAGTAAATGTAGAGAGCAGAGAGGAGAGTAGAACTCTACCTGTCCCTGCTCCCAGTAAATGTAGAGAGGAGAGTAGAACTCTACTTGTTCCTGCTCCCAGTAAATGTAGAGAGGAGAGTAGAACTCTACCTATTCCTGACCCCAGTAAATGTAGAGAGCAGAGAGGAGAGTAGAACTCTACCTGTCCCTGCCCCCAGTAAATGTAGAGAGGAGAGTAGAACTCTACCTGTTCCTGACCCCAGTAAATGTAGAGAGGAGAGTAGAACTCTACCTGTTCCTGCTCCCAGTAAATGTAGAGAGCAGAGAGGAGAGTAGAACTCTACCTGTTCCTGACCCCAGTAAATGTAGAGATCAGAGAGGAGAGTAGAACTCTACCTGTTCCTGCTCCCAGTAAATGTAGAGAGCAGAGAGGAGAGTAGAACTCTACCTGTTCCTGACCCCAGTAAATGTAGAGATCAGAGAGGAGAGTAGAACTCTACCTGTTCCTGCTCCCAGTAAATGTAGAGAGCAGAGAGGAGAGTAGAACTCTACCTGTTCCTGCTCTCAGTAAATGTAGAGAGCAGAGAGGAGAGTAGAACTCTACCTGTCCCTGCTCCCAGTAAATGTAGAGAGGCGTGTAGAACTCTACTTGTTCCTGCTCCCAGTAAATGTAGAGAGGAGAGTATAACTCTACCTATTCCTGCTCCCAGTAAATGTAGAGAGGAGAGTAGAACTCTACCTGTCCCTGCCCCCAGTAAATGTAGAGAGGAGAGTAGAACTCTACCTGTTCCTGCTCCCAGTAAATGTAGAGAGCAGAGTGCAGAGAGGAGAGTAGAACTCTACCTGTTCCTGCTCCCAGTAAATGTAGAGAGGAGAGTAGAACTCTACCTGTCCCTGCTCCCAGTAAATGTAGAGAGGAGAGTAGAACTCTACCTATCCCTGCTCCCAGTAAATGTAGAGAGGAGAGTAGAACTCTACCTGTCCCTGCTCCCAGTAAATGTAGAGAGGAGAGTAGAACTCTACCTGTTCCTGCTCCCAGTAAATGTAGAGAGCAGAGTGCAGAGAGGAGAGTAGAACTCTACCTGTTCCTGCTCCCAGTAAATGTAGAGAGGAGAGTAGAACTCTACCTGTCCCTGCTCCCAGTAAATGTAGAGAGGAGAGTAGAACTCTACCTATCCCTGCTCCCAGTAAATGTAGAGAGGAGAGTAGAACTCTACCTGTCCCTGCTCCCAGTAAATGTAGAGAGGAGAGTAGAACTCTACCTGTCCCTGCTCCCAGTAAATGTAGAGAGCAGAGAGGAGAGTAGAACTCTACCTGTTCCTGCTCCCAGTAAATGTAGAGAGGAGAGTAGAACTCTACCTGTCCCTGCTCCCAGTAAATGTAGAGAGGAGAGTAGAACTCTACCTGTCCCTGCTCCCAGTAAATGTAGAGAGGAGAGTAGAACTCTACCTGTTCCTGCTCCCAGTAAATGTAGAGAGGAGAGTAGAACTCTACCTGTCCCTGCTCCCAGTAAATGTAGAGAGGAGAGTAGAACTCTACCTGTTCCTGCTCCCAGTAAATGTAGAGAGCAGAGAGGAGAGTAGAACTCTACCTGTTCCTGCTCCCAGTAAATGTAGAGAGGAGAGTAGAACTCTACCTGTTCCGGCTCCCAGTAAATGTAGAGAGGAGAGTAGAACTCTACCTGTCCCTGCCCCCAATAAATGTAGAGAGCAGAGTGCAGAGAGGAGAGTATAACTCTACCTGTTCCTGCTCCCAGTAAATGTAGAGAGGAGAGTAGAAATCTACCTGTTCCGGCTCCCAGTAAATGTAGAGAGGAGAGTAGAAATCTACCTGTTCCTGCTCCCAGTAAATGTAGAGAGCAGAGGGGAGAGTATAACTCTACCTGTTCCTGCTCCCAGTAAATGTAGAGAGCAGAGAGGAGAGTAGAACTCTATCTGTTCCTGCTCCCAGTAAATGTAGAGAGCAGAGAGGAGAGTAGAACTCTACCTGTTCCTGCTCCCAGTAAATGTAAAGAGGAGAGTAGAACTCTACCTGTTCCTGCTCCCAGTAAATGTAGCACTACATCATTATTGATCCCTACTGCTCTTTCCAGTGGGGAGATCCATGCTACACGACCAGGACTGTTACACTCAGTGGAGAGTCAGGCCTTCTGCTATTGCATCAGTTGGCCAACTTATCTTCTTAACAATAACAGTGCAGCTAACGGAATAATTGAATTGTTAAATCACCGTCATGTACTGTGCTACTCTATACTGTTTAGTAGCTTTAACTTCTGTATCATGTCCTTCTATACGTTTCTATAAGTCACCACTGGGTCTGTGTACTGCGGATCGGGACATTTGAACCACAGAAATGCATTCTGGGGCTTGTATTCATATCAGTGCCTTTCTGGACACAGCTTCTGTAACTCATAGTTTACTTGTCTGGGTGGGTTTGTCAGGAGAAGGGTAGTTGTGTTGTAGTTTGACACATTTCAGAGAGAAAGAGAGAGAAATGCAATGATGAAAGAGAAAATATGTGTAGGGACACCATTAGGGACCTGGAAGAAATGGGAATGAAGGATGAATGAGACAAGAGCGGGAGAGGAGAGAGGGCATGCTATTTCTCAGCCGTGTGGTGAAGGAGAGAGGAGAGAGGGCATGCTATTTCTCAGCAGTGTGGTGAAGGAGAGAGGAGAGAGGAGAGAGGGCATGCTATTTCTCAGCAGTGTGGTGAAGGAGAGAGGAGAGAGGGCATGCTATTTCTCAGCCGTGTGGTGAAGGAGAGAGGAGAGAGGGCATGCTATTTCTCAGCCGTGTGGTGAAGGAGAGAGGAGAGAGGGCATGCTATTTCTCAGCCGTGTGGTGAAGGAGAGAGGAGAGAGGGCATGCTATTTCTCAGCCGTGTGGTGAAGGAGAGAGGAGAGAGGGCATGCTATTTCTCAGCCGTGTGGTGAAGGAGAGAGGAGAGAGGGCATGCTATTTCTCAGCCGTGTGGTGAAGGAGAGAGGAGAGAGGGCATGCTATTTCTCAGCCGTGTGGTGAAGGAGAGAGGAGAGAGGGCATGCTATTTCTCAGCAGTGTGGTGAAGGAGAGAGGAGAGAGGGCATGCTATTTCTCAGCCGTGTGGTGAAGGAGAGAGGAGAGAGGGCATGCTATTTCTCAGCAGTGTGGTGAAGGAGAGAGGAGAGAGGGCATGCTATTTCTCAGCAGTGTGGTAGAGGAGAGAGGGCATGCTATTTCTCAGCAGTGTGGTGAAGGAGAGAGGAGAGAGGGCATGCTATTTCTCAGCAGTGTGGTGAAGGAGAGAGGAGAGAGGGCATGCTATTTCTCAGTAGTGTGGTGAAGGAGAGAGGAGAGAGGGCATGCTATTTCTCAGCTGTGTGGTGAAGGAGAGAGGAGAGAGGGCATGCTATTTCTCAGCAGTGTGGTGAAGGAGAGAGGAGAGAGGGCATGCTATTTCTCAGCAGTGTGGTAGAGGAGAGAGGGCATGCTATTTCTCAGCAGTGTGGTGAAGGAGAGGGGAGAGAGGGCATGCTATTTCTCAGCCGTGTGGTGAAGGAGAGAGGAGAGAGGGCATGCTATTTCTCAGCAGTGTGGTGAAGGAGAGAGGAGAGAGGGCATGCTATTTCTCAGCCGTGTGGTGAAGGAGAGAGTAGAGAGGACATGCTATGTCTCAGCCGTGTGGTGAAGGAGAGAGGAGAGAGGGCATGCTATTTCTCAGCAGTGTGGTGAAAGAGAGAGGAGAGAGGGCATGCTATTTCTCAGCAGTGTGGTGTCGGAGAGAGGAGAGAGGGCATGTTATTTCTCAGCAGTGTGGTAGAGGAGAGAGGGCATGCTATTTCTCAGCAGTGTGGTAGAGGAGAGAGGGCATGCTATTTCTCAGCAGTGTGGTAGAGGAGAGAGGGCATGCTATTTCTCAGCAGTGTGGTAGAGGAGAGAGGGCATGCTATTTCTCAGCCGTGTGGTGAAGGAGAGAGGAGAGAGGGCATGCTATTTCTCAGCAGTGTGGTGAAGGAGAGAGGAGAGAGGGCATGCTATTTCTCAGCAGTGTGGGGAAGGAGAGAGGAGAGAGAGCATGCTATTTCTCAGCCGTGTGGTGAAGGAGAGAGGAGAGAGGGCATGCTATTTCTCAGCCGTGTGGTGAAGGAGAGAGGAGAGAGGGCATGCTATTTCTCAGCCGTGTGGTGAAGGAGAGAGGAGAGAGGGCATGCTATTTCTCAGCCGTGTGGTGAAGGAGAGAGGAGAGAGGGCATGCTATTTCTCAGCCGTGTGGTGAAGGAGAGAGGAGAGAGGGCATGCTATTTCTCAGCAGTGTGGTGAAGGAGAGAGGAGAGAGGGCATGCTATTTCTCAGCAGTGTGGTGAAGGAGAGAGGAGAGAGGGCATGCTATTTCTCAGCCTTGTGGTGAAGGAGAGAGTAGAGAGGGCATGCTATTTCTCAGCAGTGTGGTGAAGGAGAGAGGAGAGAGGGCATGCTATTTCTCAGCAGTGTGGTGAAGGAGAGAGGAGAGAGGGCATGCTATTTCTCAGCCGTGTGGTGAAGGAGAGAGTAGAGAGGGCATGCTATGTCTCAGCCGTGTGGTGAAGGAGAGAGGAGACAGGGCATGCTATTTCTCAGCAGTGTGGTAGAGGAGAGAGGGCATGCTATTTCTCAGCCGTGTGGTGAAGGAGAGAGGAGAGAGGGCATGCTATTTCTCAGCAGTGTGGTAGAGGAGAGAGGGCATGCTATTTCTCAGCCGTAAGGTGAAGGAGAGAGGAGAGAGGGCATGCTATTTCTCAGCAGTGTGGTGAAGGAGGGAGGAGAGAGTGCATGCTATTTCTCAGCAGTGTGGTGAAGGAGAGAGGAGAGAGGGCATGCTATTTCTCAGCAGTGTGGTGAAGGAGAGAGGAGAGAGGGCATGCTATTTCTCAGCAGTGTGGTAGAGGAGAGAGGGCATGCTATTTCTCAGCCGTAAGGTGAAGGAGAGAGGAGAGAGGGCATGCTATTTCTCAGCCGTAAGGTGAAGGAGAGAGGAGAGAGGGCATGCTATTTCTCAGCAGTGTGGTGAAGGAGAGAGGAGAGAGGGCATACTATGTCTCAGCAGTGTGGTGAAGGAGAGAGGAGAGAGGGCATGCTATTTCTCAGCAGTGTGGTAGAGGAGAGAGGGCATGCTATTTCTCAGCCGTAAGGTGAAGGAGAGAGGAGAGAGGGCATGCTATTTCTCAGCAGTGTGGTGAAGGAGGGAGGAGAGAGTGCATGCTATTTCTCAGCAGTGTGGTGAAGGAGAGAGGAGAGAGGGCATGCTATTTCTCAACAGTGTGGTGAAGGAGAGAGGAGAGAGGGCATGCTATTTCACAGCAGTGTGGTGAAGGAGAGAGGAGAGAGGGCATGCTATTTCTCAGCAGTGTGGTGAAGGAGAGAGGAGAGAGGGCATGCTATTTCTCAGCAGTGTGGTGAAGGAGAGAGGAGAGAGGGCATGCTATTTCTCAGCAGTGTGGTAGAGGAGAGAGGGCATGCAATTTCTCAGCCGTGTGGTGAAGGAGGGAGGAGAGAGGGCATGCTATTTCTCAGCAGTGTGGTGAAGGAGAGAGGAGAAGAAAGGTTGTCCTGCAGTGCTCCTCAGGTGTCCGTGTATATGTAGCTCTTTGTTAGCGTGCTGTGCCTCGTTAGCAGTGGGGATAATTGATAGGGTTCTGGAGAGCAGTGCTGAGCAGAGGAGGTGCCTGGGTTTTCATTCTCACCAGGGGACCTACGATGGAGCCTGAATGAATCAGACACTCAGAGACCCAGGTTGCTCTACTGTACACTAACACCCCGCAATGCACTGTGTGTGTGTGTGTGTGTGTGTGTGTGTGTGTGTGTGTGTGTGTGTGTGTGTGTGTGTGTGTGTGTGTGTGTGTGTGTGTGTGTGTGTGTGTGTGTGTGTGTTTGCTACTTTACAGAGCAGCAGACAAGGACCAGCGGATGTCAGCAAATCAAATCTTCCTCTTTTCTTCTCTTTCTCTCCTCTTCCTCACCAAAGCAGTTCATCCCTCTTTTATTAGGGTTCTCTCTACCTCTACCTTTATTCTCATTTCTATGTTTCACTCTCTCATTCTCTCTACCTCTCCTTTATTCTAATTTCTCTGCTTCTCTCTCGTTCTCTCTACCTCTCCTTTATTCTAGCTCCTCTCCTCCACTCCATCACCCTCCACACCAACACACACAATGTTGTTATCTCCCTGAAGGCAGTGTGTGTTTAGAAAACAGGTCACACAGAAACATGATATAAAGGACCCCCTGCTCCCCCTTGGACCCTGTCTGACACATAACTGTCATAAAGAGACACCACATCAAACCTCCACAATGCACCATGCAGGGCCCCACTTTACCCATCAGCCCACAGTGTGTCTGTTTACAGCCATGAGCATCTTGCTCTCGCCTCTCTCTCTCGCTTTCTCCATCCACCATGCTGTTCTGACACTGTGAGCCTCATTCTGCCTCATTCTACCCCTCCTCCTTCTGCCCTCTCCCCTCCTCCCGCCTCATTCTCCCCCTCTCCCCTCCTCCCGCCTCATTCTCCCCCTCCTCCTTCCGCCTTCTCCCCTCCTCCCGCCTCATTCTCCCCCTCCTCCTT
>NC_068452.1:35439835-35562335 GCF_023373465.1 Oncorhynchus keta | reverse complement strand
TATTTGACCCTATCTCTAATTGGTTCCCTCCAGATCCAAGTGACTCCTCCTCGTCCTCCTCTCCTCTCCTCTCTTCTCCACATTGGTTTATATTCTTCTCTCTGCCTCCCTTTCTCTTTCTTTGTTTCTTCCTTCCCCCGTTCATTTTTCCTTACTTCAGGGCGAATCTTACATTTATTTGTTTTCATTTTCAACTCAAAAAGACAATGGTATTCAGAATCACACTAGCCAAAGTTTCTCCTTGATCATGTGACATGAGACTGTCCCTCGTTAAGCACTTTCTCCCATTTCCAGGTGCTTCAGTGTCCACTCTCTTTCTCTCTATCACTCAAACAGCTTTAAATGCAGTTCCCTTCTCTCCTCTCTTTCTCTCTTTCTTTTGGCTCCGTTTCTGCCTCTCAGATCTTTCATCTGTTCATCACAAGTAGCCGCTGGTTCTCTGAGGCCTCCTCAGGTTTCATCTCCTTCTTCACCTCCTCCTCCTCCTCCTCCTCCTCTTTTCTTTTTCTCTCTTTATCCATTTGCTCTTATCACTGCTTTTTCTTCCTTCTCTTGCTTTCGTTGCACTGCAACCCCCCTGTGTGTCCTGATTTGGCCGTCAGTCACCCCTCCTTATCAATAGAAGTCAGCTAGTCCTCCCTTCGTACAGCATGTCTGTATGGATTCAGAGGGGTGCCACAGTAGGTGGTGCAGTCCCAGTTAGCATCTATGTGTAATGGCTGCTCTGTTCACCAGGGGGATGGTACTCTCTAAAGAGCCAATCAGTCACTGGTCTCCCAATCACAGAGCTTACAAAGAATGCTGCAGGGGATGCAGGGCTCAATCCAAGGGTAGAGGAAGGAAGAGTATTGCTGCCACTGGGAACAGGCACCATTAGGGCCGCCTCAAAAGGGTCATTTCATCTCCCAGGTTGTGTCTGAAATGGCACACTATTCCTAACATAGTGCACTACAGGGCTCTGGTCAAAAGTAGTGCACTATATAGGGTATTATACACTGTCCTAATCTTACCCGTGACCTTTTAGATTCTTTTTTTTACATTTGACCTTTATTTAACCAGGCAAGTCAGTTAAGAACACATTCTTATTTTCAATGACGGCCTGGGAACAGTGGGTTAACTGCCTGTTCAGGGGCAGAACGACAGATTTGAACCTTGTCAGCTCGGGGTTTTGAACTCGCAACCTTTCGGTCTAGTCCAACGCTCTAACCACTAGGCTACCCTGCCGCCCCTGCCCACAACACCGTTACACATCAGTCTCGACTAGTACCCTCTACTGTCTGTTTCCATGGATAGATAGATATGTACAGTAGGTTATTATAGATCTGTAGCAATGCCATTAAGTCCTTTATGGGTCCATATCCATCTGTCTGGATGTGGCTTTCCACTGACATCCATTGCTCCTGTATGTCTTGTTTTTCCCTCAACCGACCGATCACCATTTTGTTACTCCCTGCCTGGTAGCTATAGCGAACCCTCCTCCTCTTCCCCCCCCACCCCCTTGATCCACCTTGTTGTTGTTTTTTTACCCACATTTACTACCGTTCCTCCCAGTGACCATGTGACCTACAAAACCCCTCCTCTTCCTCCCTATATCCTCGCTTTAACTCCACTGCTAATTATGATTATCTCTATATCTCATTTTCTATTAATGAACAATTCTCTTAGATTGTGTTACCCGTTGTCCCTTTGTTAATTCATTCATCCTAATTGATTGATTCACTGATTGGTTGATTGACAGATTATAGTAATGGCTGCTCTACTGTTGTGTTCAGGAGCTGGTCTGTGAGTTTCAGTCAGACTGATGGACAGTCTGTCCGTCATCAGTAGCTAGCTAGAGAGACAGATAGTCAGACTGTCTGTAGTCTGTGTGTTGATAGACTTACATATTCATTTCCTTGTCACCGTTCCTTTATTACGATTGACACGTGAATTGACTGAATAGGTGTCAGCCATCTTTCTGTCACCTATCAAGTCCTTTTTAATCAGTGATCATGAAGGAAAGGAGACAAGGAAACAAATCTACAGTATTTCATCTGTGATCATGAAGGAAAGGAGACAAGGAAATACATCTGCAGTATGTAAGACCTGGTACACAGCCTTAATATTGTTTTTTATGGGGACTAAAAGAGGGGTAGCATCCCTCACACCTACACTCTTAAAAACAGGTTCTATCTAGAACCTAAAAGGGTTCTTTGGCTGTCCCCATAGGATAACCCTTTGAAGAACTATTTTGGTTCCAGGTAGATCCATTTTGGGTTCCGTGTTAAGCCCTTCCCACAGAGGGTTCTACCTGGAACCAAAAAGTGTTCTCCTATGGGGACAGCCAAATAATTATTTCTGAGAGTGTAGAGACACATTTATTTACCATTGAAATAGTGTCTCTGTGGGCGAATGAGGATAGTGGGAGGGAGGGAGGGACAGAGAGAGAGGGAGAGAGGAGCAGTCGCTATAGAGACAGGCTGTAGCTCCTCATTAGGAATGACCCACCACACACACACGTCTGGTCACGTGACCCACTGCACTCAGACATTCTATTCAGCAGGCAGTCGAGGAGAGAGGAGAGTGAAGGAGAGAGGGAGAGATAGGGAGAGGAGAGAGATAGGGAATTGACTGACTGTACATTGAGAAGTCATTACATTGATAAAGCTAAAGAGCTCTGGCAGGCAGGTGGCCATGAATAGAAATAAGTCAGGACCTTTATGGACAGGTAGAACACACCGTCAGAGGCAGATGTATGGACAGATAGAACACACCGCCAGAGGCAGATGTATGGACAGATAGAACACACCGCCAGAGGCAGATGTATGGACAGATAGAACACACTGCCAGAGGCAGATGTATGGACAGATAGAACACACTGCCAGAGGCAGATGTATGGACAGATAGAACACACCGCCAGAGGCAGATGTATGGACAGATAGAACACACTGCCAGAGGCAGATGTATGGACAGATAGAACACACCGCCAGAGGCAGATGTATGGACAGATAGAACACACTGCCAGAGGCAGATGTATGGACAGATAGAACACACCGCCAGAGGCAGTTGTATGGACAGATAGAACACACCGTCAGAGGCAGATGTATGGACAGATAGAACACACCGCCAGAGGCAGATGTATGGACAGGTAGAACACACCGCCAGAGGCAGATGTATGGACAGACAGAACACACCGCCAGAGGCAGATGTATGGACAGATAGAACACACCGTCAGAGGCAGATGTATGGACAGATAGAACACACCGCCAGAGGCAGATGTATGGACAGACAGAACACACCGCCAGAGGCAGATGTATGGACAGACAGAACACACCGCCAGAGGCAGATGTATGGACAGATAGAACACACCGTCAGAGGCAGATGTATGGACAGACAGAACACACCGCCAGAGGCAGATGTATGGACAGATAGAACACACCGCCAGAGGCAGATGTATGGACAGACAGAACAGAGAGGCAGATGTATGGACAGATAGAACACCGCCAGAGGCAGATGTATGGACAGACAGAACACACCGCCAGAGGCAGATGTATGGACAGATAGAACACACCGTCAGAGGCAGATGTATGGACAGATAGAACACACCGCCAGAGGCAGATGTATGGACAGATAGAACACACCGCCAGAGGCAGATGTATGGACAGATAGAACAGAGGCACCGCCAGAGGCAGATGTATGGACAGACAGAACACACCACCAGAGGCAGATGTATGGACAGATAGAACACACCGCCAGAGGCAGATGTATGGACAGACAGAACACAGATGTATGGACAGATAGAACACACCACCAGAGGCAGATGTATGGACAGACAGAACACACCGCCAGAGGCAGATGTATGGACAGACAGAACACACCGACAGAACCAGAGGCAGATGTATGGACAGACAGAACACACCGCCAGAGGCAGATGTATGGACAGACAGAACACACCGCCAGAGGCAGATGTATGGACAGACAGAACACACCGCCAGAGGCAGATGTATGGACAGATAGAACACACCGCCAGAGGCAGATGTATGGACAGACAGAACACACCGCCAGAGGCAGATGTATGGACAGACAGAACACACCGCCAGAGGCAGATGTATGGACAGATAGAACACACCGTCAGAGGCAGATGTATGGACAGATAGAACACACCGCCAGAGGCAGATGTATGGACAGATAGAACACACCGCCAGAGGCAGATGTATGGACAGATAGAACACACCGCCAGAGGCAGATGTATGGACAGATAGAACACACCGCCAGAGGCAGATGTATGGACAGATAGAACACACCGTCAGAGGCAGATGTATGGACAGATAGAACACACCACCAGAGGCAGATGTATGGACAGATAGAACACACCGTCAGAGGCAGATGTATGGACAGATAGAACACACCGCCAGAGGCAGATGTATGGACAGATAGAACACACCGTCAGAGGCAGTTGTATGGACAGATAGAACACACCACCAGAGGCAGTTGTATGGACAGATAGAACACACCGCCAGAGGCAGATGTATGGACAGATAGAACACACCGCCAGAGGCAGATGTATGGACAGATAGAACACACCGCCAGAGGCAGTTGTATGGACAGATAGAACACACCGTCAGAGGCAGTTGTATGGACAGATAGAACACACCGTCAGAGGCAGATGTATGGACAGATAGAACACACCGCCAGAGGCAGTTGTATGGACAGATAGAACACACCGCCAGAGGCAGTTGTATGGACAGATAGAACACACCGCCAGAGGCAGTTGTATGGACAGATAGAACACACCGTCAGAGGCAGATGTATGGACAGATAGAACACACCGCCAGAGGCAGTTGTATGGACAGATAGAACACACCGCCAGAGGCAGTTGTATGGACAGGTAGAACACACCGCCAGAGGCAGATGTATGGACAGACAGAACACACCGTCAGAGGCAGATGTATGGACAGATAGAACACAGAGGCAGATGTATGGACAGATAGAACACACCAGAGGCAGATGTATGGACAGATAGAACACACCGCCAGAGGCAGATGTATGGACAGATAGAACACACCGCCAGAGGCAGATGTATGGACAGATAGAACACACCGCCAGAGGCAGATGTATGGACAGATAGAACACACCGCCAGAGGCAGATGTATGGACAGATAGAACACACCGTCAGAGGCAGATGTATGGACAGACAGAACACACCGATGTATGGACAGAGGCAGATGTATGGACAGATAGAACACACCGTCAGAGGCAGATGTATGGACAGATAGAACACACCGTCAGAGGCAGATGTATGGACAGATAGAACACACCGTCAGAGGCAGTTGTATGGACAGATAGAACACACCGTCAGAGGCAGATGTATGGACAGATAGAACACACCGCCAGAGGCAGATGTATGGACAGATAGAACACACCGCCAGAGGCAGATGTATGGACAGATAGAACACACCACCAGAGAACACATACAGCCCTTACTGGGGAAGGAAGGAAGGGATGGAGAAAGAGAGAGTAGAGGGATGAAGAGAGTAAGAAACTGGCTGGGTGCTGGCTACTGCTACAGTAGCTCAGCAGGGTTGGGGTCAATTCTGTTTCAATTTAGTCAATTCAGGAATTAAAATTAAAATCCAATTTCACTTTTCCTTACAATGAAAAGCAATTAGGAAAACTGGACTTAGAATTTTCATTTGACTACCTAAATTGACTGAATTGAAATGGAACTGTGGCCTGTCATAGTGTCACTCCAGTGCTGTACCCGTACCTGCAGGCCGTGTCCTGTGTACTGAACCTGTGAAGCTCTGTCAGTAGGACCACCTGTGCTGCCACTCAGTGTGTCAGTGCACCTCTCATAGAGATAAGACGTTTCAATGGAAACTTTCTCTCTCCACCCAAGTGAAGGGGTTTGTCTTGAAGTGAGCATGACAGTTGATCAAAGTGCCAGCCCCTTCCTTCTGTCCACAGTGTGCGTGTGGTGTGTGGATATGTGTAGGTTTGTGTGTGTCGGTGTAGGTGTGTGTGTATGTGTGAGTTAGTATTCTGTTTTGACTACCTTGCCTTGACCCCCTTGCTGTCCAAAAGGAACAGGACACAATCTGGGACTCCCACCTCTCTCTCTCTCTCTTTCTCTCACTCCTCCACAGAATTAACTCACTCCCTCTCTTATTCTCATTTCACAGGAAATAACCTATTGACTCCTCTGACTCTCTCCGATTCTCTCTCTCTCTTCTTTTTTACACCCACAAAATACACTCTCACTCTATCCTTTACTCTTTCTCCTCCTCTCTCCTTCTCTCTCCTCCTCTCTCCTTCTCTCTCCTTCTCTCTCTCTCTGTTGCTTGCTATCTCTCAAGCACACCTACACACATGCACGCACACACACCAACATGCCCACGGGAACGACACACACACGCGCACCTGCACCCTACACACACACACACACACTCACAGATGTACTCTTACTTCCAGACGATTAAGTGTCCATGCTGAAGGAGTGGTTTCATGGCGCTCTGTTGTGCCCCCTGCTGGTTGCTGGCTGCAGTTACCTGCCAGGAACAGGTGTGGGATTCAATTAGAACAGCAGGCTCTCCGTGGCCAGGCCAGGTCTGTCAAGGGGCTACTGGGTCCTGTTCATTAGGCACCAAATGGAAGAAAACAGACTGAAACAGGGAGGGACTACCTGGACGTGTCCAATGAGAAAAGCTCACTTTTTTAAACTATGTGTGTCCTAATGACCGTGACCCTGGGATAGGCAGGCTGTACATCACCTCCCCATAACCAGTCTGTGGTACATAACGTACATAGATAACCCAAGATCTAGACTCTAGAGGATGTCTCAAGAAACTACTGTAGGAGAAACATGGTCAGGTCTGGGCTATGCCAGGCTGTGTCTTACATAACAACCATATCAATCCATGGCCTCACATTACATCAACAACAAGACCACAAGCATTTTAGAAACACATACAGTCTCCATTGAGATATCTCTATATCTCATTACTCTATACCCCTTTATGGTCACAGTATGTAATGACAGATTTGATATGAAGATAACCATTAGAAATATGTTCCCCAGCAGTCCCTGGATTAAAATGATTTGCCCACAACGGCACACAGTATGATCTCAGCAAGCTGTCATTGCTTAGATGTACTTCTATATCACCCGTCAAAACTGTCATTATTATTCCCAACGAGGTAGTAAGGTACAGTATCTGTCATTTCAAAGGAGATTCTGTTCCTTTCATCATATTCATGCCACAGCTTCATATTGACGAGAAACAGTCATTGTTGACATATTGTGTTGTGTCGGGAACAACAGCTGATAAATTAATTTCCTATTATTTTTCATGGCAGTATTTTGCTGTAAAGTGTTTCCAATAGAAGATATATAGCCTGTTCCAACTTACACCCTATTCCCTATATAGTGCACTACTTTAGTGCACATTATAGGGAATAGGGTGCCATTCGGGATGCACACCTGTGCACAGCAGATAAAAGCATGAAGGTTGGTTGTTAATCCTTGATAAGGTAAGTTGTATCACAGTACAGTAGGTTTGGTTATACTGCCTAGTGGTGTGGCCCCATTAGACCATGACTGCTCTGATCGTGCCAGACCAGATTTCCACGGCTCCTAAAAATGTATTTCATCTAATCTAACAATCTCAACTAATCCCAGAAGCTCAATATGACTCAGGCTAACCTGTTCTAGGCCAGACTAGGATAATACCTAGTCCAATCTATAATACCCCATCCCTCTAATACCTCATATCCATCTCTAATACCTAATACCTAATTCATGTAGTGCTGGTCCTAATAATACTAGGCTGTGTGGTAGTGTGTGTTAGCAGGGTGTGGCTGCCTGGGAGGTCAGGCTGTCCATACAGAGAGAGAATAAACAGGAAGGGGGCATGCTGGCTGAAAGAACAGGTCAGAGTTAATGAAGCCTCCCAGGCAGGGTGTGGAGCGGAGCGGCTCCCTCTGTTTGTCTTTGTGTGTGTGTGTGTGTGTGTGTGTGTGTGTGTGTGTGTGTGTGTGTGTGTGTGTGTGTGTGTGTGTGTGTGTGTGTGTGTGTGTGTGTGTGTGTGTGTGTGTGTGTGTGCCTCTCTCTTTTTCTTTTCTCTGGTCGGTGTGTGTCAGTGCCAGCTCAGTGTGACCGCCTGGGAGGCCAGTCCAGTGATGAGCCCCACTGACACCCGGCCCTGCCAGCCCACCCAACACCCAGCTAATTAGAATAAGCAGAGCCAGAGAGCCATGTTAGAGTTACTATCTGCAGACTGTAAAGGGACAGAGAGAATAACAGGACAAAACACATAGGATGGTTAGCCCTTACTCTTTACTGCAATACCCTGGTATACAGTAATGCTGACTATGCTACTGTATAGTGTGAAGCCGATTCAGGGTAGTGGTGCTGTTAATATATTACTGGGATCAATGATTTGTCCCATAAATACCTGTTAAACCTCTTGTGATTCACCGTACATAGAGAACCCAATTGGGCCAGGAACCGAAAGGTTGCTGGATCGAATCCCCAAGCTGACAAGGTAAAACTCTATTGTTCTGCCCCTGAGCAAGGCAGTTAACCCACTGTTTCCCAGGCGCTGAAGATGTGGCTGTCGATTAAGGCAGCCCCCTGCACCTTTCTGATTCAGAGTTGTTGGGTTAAATGTGCAAGACACAATTCAGTTGTACAGCTGACTAGGTTTCCCCTTTCCTTTCCCAATATGAATACAAGTCAGCATTGTGGATTAAAGGTAGCCCTTGACAATGTACTGCACCAGCCATTGGTTTTGTATTACCTAGGACTCTGTAATCCAAGGTCTGTCCAGGAGTCATGGACTCTTTTCAGATACAGACTCCATACACTTTCTGCTTGTTTTGGTTGTAAATGCAGGTCGTCCATTTGTCTGCTTTGTCCGTCTGTGTGTCCTGTGTTGTTGTGTACGTGACTGGAGACGGGACAGTAGCACGGCTGTGTTATTGTGTGCGTGACTGGAGACGGGACAGTAGCACGGCTGTGTTGTTGTGTGCGTGACTGGAGACGGGACAGTAGCACGGCTTTGTTGTTATGTGCGTGACTGGAGACGGGACAGTAGCACGGCTGTGTTGTTGTGTGTGTGACTGGAGACGGGACAGTAGCACGGCTGTGTTGTTGTGTGCGTGACTGGAGACGGGACAGTAGCACGGCTGTGTTGTTGTGTGCGTGACTGGAGACGGACAGTAGCACGGCTGTGTTGTTGTGTGCGTGACTGGAGACGGGACAGTAGCACGGTTGTTGTTGTTGTGACTGCGTGACTGGAGACGGGACAGTAGCACGGCTGTGTTGTTGTGTGCGTGACTGGAGACGGGACAGTAGCACGGCTCTGTTGTTGTGTGCGTGACTGGAGACAGGACAGTAGCACGGCTGTGTTGACTGGAGACGGGACAGTGTGTGTTGTGACTGGAGACGGGACAGTAGCACGGCTGTGTTGTTGTGTGCGTGACTGGAGACGGGACAGTAGCACGGCTGTGTTGTTGTGTGCGTGACTGGAGGCTGTGTTGTTGCGTGACTGGAGATGGGACAGTAGCACTGGGACAGTAGCACGGCTGTGTTGTTGTGTGCGTGACTGGAGACGGGACAGTAGCACGGTTGTGTTGTTGTGTGACGTGACTGGAGACAGGACAGTAGCACGGCTGTGTTGTTGTGTGCGTGACTGGAGACGGGACAGTAGCACGGCTGTGTTGTTGTGTGCGTGACTGGAGACGGGACAGTAGCACGGCTGTGTTGTTGTGTGCGTGACTGGAGACGGGACAGTAGGGACTGGAGTAGCACGGCTGTGTTGTTGTGTGCGTGACTGGAGACGGGACAGTAGCACGGCTGTGTTGTTGTGTGCCTGACTGGAGACGTGGACAGGGAGCACGGCTGTGTTGTTGTGCGTGACCTGACTGGAGACTGGGACAGTAGCACGGCTGTGTTGTTGTGTGCGTGACTGGAGATGGGACAGTAGCACGGCTGTGTTGTTGTGTGCGTGACTGGAGACGGGACAGTAGCACGGCGTGACGTGTTGCTGTGTTGTCGTGTGCGTGACTGGAGATGGGACACTGGAGACGGGACAGTAGCACGGCTGTGTTGTTGTGTGCCTGACTGGAGAGCGGCTGTGTTGTTGTGTGCGTGACTGGAGACGGGACAGTAGCACGGCTGTGTTGTTGTGTGCGTGACTGGAGACGGGACAGTAGCACGGCTGTGTTGTTGTGTGCGTGACTGGAGACGGGACAGTAGCACGGCTGTGTTGTTGTGTGCGTGACTGGAGACGGGACAGTAGCACGGCTGTGTTGTTGTGTACGTGACTGGAGACGGGACAGTAGCACGGCTGTGTTGTTGTGTGCGTGACTGGAGACTGTGTTGTTGTGTGCGTGACTGGAGACGGGACAGTAGCACGGTTGTGTTGTTGTGTGCGTGACTGGAGACGGGACAGTAGCACGGCTGTGTTGTTGTGTGCGTGACTGGAGACGGGACAGTAGCACGGCTGTGTTGTCGTGACTGGAGACGGGACAGTAGCACGGCTGTGTTGTTGTGTGCGTGACTGGAGACGGGACAGTAGCACGGCTGTGTTGTTGTGTGCGTGACTGGAGACAGGGACGTGACTGGAGACGGCTGTGTTGTTGTGTGCGTGACTGGAGACGGGACAGTAGCACGGCTGTGTTGTCGTGTGCGTGACTGGAGACGGGACAGTAGCACGGCTGTGTTGTTGTGTGCGTGACTGGAGACGGGACTGTGTTGTAGTGTGCGTGACTGGAGACGGGACAGTAGCACGGCTGTGTTGGAGGCGGGACAGTTGTGTGCGTGACTGGAGACGGGACAGTAGCACGGCTGTGTTGTTGCGTGACTGTGTGCGTGACTGGAGACGGGACAGTAGCACGGCTGTGTTGTTGTGTGCGTGACTGGAGACGGGACAGTAGCACGGCTGCACTGGAGACGGTTGTGTTGTTGTGTGCGTGACTGGAGACTGGGACAGTAGCACGGCTGTGTTGTTGTGTGCGTGACTGGAGCACGGCTGTGTGTTGTGTGTGCGTGACTGGAGACGGGACAGTAGCACGGCTGTGTTGTTGTGTGCGTGACTGGAGACGGGACACGGCTGTGCGTGACTGGCTGTGTTGTTGTGTGCGTGACTGGAGACGGGACAGTAGCACGGCTGTGTTGTTGTGTGCGTGACTGGAGACGGGACAGTAGCACGGCTGTGTTGTTGTGTGCGTGACTGGAGACGGGACAGTAGCACGGCTGTGTTGTTGTGTGCGTGACTGGAGACTGGAGGCAGGACAGTAGCACGGCTGTGTTGTTGTGCGTGACTGGAGACGGGACAGTAGCACGGCTGTGTTGTTGTGTGCGTGACTGGAGTAGCACGGGACTGGAGATGGGACAGTAGCACGGCTGTGTTGTTGTGTGCGTGACTGGAGACGGGACAGTAGCACGGCTGTGTTGTTGTGTGCGTGACTGGAGACGGGACAGTAGCACGGCTGTGTTGTTGTGTGCGTGACTGGAGACGGGACAGTAGCACGGCTGTGTTGTTGTGTGCGTGACTGGAGACGGGACAGTAGCACGGCTGTGTTGTTGTGTGCGTGACTGGAGACGGGACAGTAGCACGGCTGTGTTGTTGTGTGCGTGACTGGAGACGGGACAGTAGCACGGCTGTGTTGTTGTGTGCGTGACTGGAGATGGGACAGTAGCACGGCTGTGTTGTTGTGTACGTGACTGGAGACGGGACAGTAGCACGGCTGTGTTGTTGTGTGCGTGACTGGAGACGGGACAGTAGCGTGACGGCTGTGTTGTTGTGTGCGTGACTGGAGACGGGACAGTAGCACGGCTGTGTTGTTGTGTGCGTGACTGAGACTGGGCTGTGTTGTTGTGTGCGTGACTGGAGGCGGGACACGGCTGTGTTGTTGTGTGCCTGACTGGAGACGGGACACGGCTTTATCTGTCTACCCTTGAGGCAGAAGGATGTTCTGTCTTTGTTTATGGGTCAGCTATGCAGCAGCCTGTTCTACATGCTCTTTATCTCTCTACTCCTCTTTACTTTCATGCTGTTGTTTGGTTGTTTTCATCCCCGTCACAGCTTTGTTCATAGAATTCAGCCATTTATCCCTGAGCTAGTTTTCTTGTATATTTTATAGGATTGCTGGAAGTGTTATAAAATAGAGATGAAGGAAGAATTACCTGACAAAGTCACTGTAAATGAGGACTACATTCAAATGACACATTGACCCTTGAGGGTTCCCCAAAACCAGTGGGCTGTACCAATGTAGATATTTTCAACTCTACGGGGGTGCCACTGCCTATGTTAATAACTGTAATAACTATGGGGCTCCCCAGCATGCTAGAACACCCCTGCTGGTGGAAACCATTCTTAGATCCACCACTGTAGCTCCTCGGCTGCTTGTTTTAACAATGGAGCATGACAGTCCCTTTGTGAAGCCCCTCTGTTCAATGTGTGTTTGTTTACGCCCAGGCTTGATTTGAGTCATGTTTTGACGTGAGATATTCATCCCTGATGAGTCCCCTCAGACACAACAACAGTATCATCACTGAGGCACAGCACACAGCCACACACTTCTGAGAGACTATCATCACTGGGCACAGACGCCAATTCAGCATCTATTCTACGTTGGTTCAATGTAATTGCATTGATATGACCTGGAAACAACGTTGATTCAACCAGTGTGTGCCCAGTGGGGAGAGAGGGAGGCATAACATATTGATACTACTGTTGTGACCAGCAAACATTTCCTCAAACCATAAAAAGAGAGGCAGGTAAAGGAATAAAAGCCATTTTCCCTAAACGTTCCTTTCTCAGAAATGCTGCCATCTCCTACGGTATGCAGCATGTCCAAGGATGTAGCATCCTAGGCTTAGTTCCATCCTAGTAAATCTGGCAGCAATGTTTGTGTAAGTGCATGTGTGTGTGTGTGTGTGTTGACTGTGTCTAAACGCCCCTGTAGGGACCAGTTAGACCACGGATCCGTTCAGTCATAACGTGACCAGTGTGAGTTCCCTGTCCTCTGTTCTCAACACACTGACTGGCTGGGCTGCTGGGGCCAGGACACATACATAACTGAGTATCCAGAGAAGAGGGGAGTCCTCTGTTCAGCTCTTTCATTCTGTACCTGTACTGTCCCTGTAGTGTCCCTGTAGAATCTCTGTAGTGTCCCTGTGGTGTCTCTGTAGTGTCCCTGTAGTGTCTCTGCACTGTCCCTATACTGTACCTGTAGTGTCCCTATACTGTACCTGTAGTGTCCCTGTAGTGTCTCTGTAGTGTCCCTGTAGTGTCCCTGTAGTGTCTCTGTAGTGTCCCTGTAGTGTCTCTGTACTGTACCTGTAGTGTCCCTATACTGTACCTGTAGTGTCCCTGTACTGTCCCTGTAGTGTCCCTGTACTGTCCCTGTAGTGTCCCTGTAGTGTCCCTGTAGTATCTCTGTAGTGTCTCTGTAGTGTCCCTATACTGTACCTGTAGTGTCCCTGTACTGTCCCTGTAGTGTCCCTGTACTGTCCCTGTAGTGTCCCTGTAGTGTCCCTGTAGTATCTCTGTAGTGTCTCTGTAGTGTCCCTATACTGTACCTGTAGTGTCCCTGTACTGTTCCTGTAGTGTCCCTATACTGTACCTGTAGTGTCCCTGTAGTGTCTCTGTACTGTCCCTATACTGTACCTGTAGTGTCCCTGTAGTGTCTCTGTACTGTCCCTATACTGTACCTGTAGTGTCCCTGTACTGTCCCTGTAGTGTCCCTGTGGTGTCTCTGTAGTGTCCCTGTAGTGTCTCTGTACTGTACCTGTAGTGTCCCTGTGGTGTCTCTGTATTGTCCCTGTAGTGTCCCTATACTGTACCTGTATTGTCCCTGTAGTGTCTCTGTAGTGTCCCTGTAGTGTCCCTGTAGTGTCGCTATAGTGTCTCTGTAGTGTCCCTGTAGTGTCTCTGTACTGTCCCTATACTGTACCTGTAGTGTCCCTGTACTGTCCCTGTAGTGTCCCTGTAGTGTCGCTGCACTGTCCCTGTAGTGTATTTGTAGTGTCCCTGTGGTGTCTCTGTAGTGTCCCTGTAGCGTCCCTGTACTGTCCCTGTAGTGTCCCTGTAGTGTATCTGTAGTGTCCCTGTAGTGTCTCTGTACTGTCCCTGTAGTGTCCCTGTAGTGTCTCTGCACTGTCCCTATACTGTACCTGTAGTGTCCCTGTAGTGTCTCTGTAGTGTCCCTGTAGTGTCTCTGTAGTGTCCCTATACTGTACCTGTAGTGTCCCTGTACTGTACCTGTAGTGTCCCTGTACTGTCCCTGTAGTGTCCCTGTACTGTCCCTGTAGTGTCCCTGTAGTGTCTCTGTAGTGTCCCTGTAGTATCTCTGTAGTGTCCCTGTAGTGTCTCTGTACTGTCCCTATACTGTACCTGTAGTGTCCCTGTACTGTCCCTGTAGTGTCCCTGTAGTATCTCTGTAGTGTCCCTGTAGTGTCTCTGTAGTGTCCCTGTAGTGTCCCTGTAGTGTCCCTGTAGTATCTCTGTAGTGTCTCTGTAGTGTCCCTGTAGTGTCTCTGTAGTGTCCCTGTAGTATCTCTGTAGTGTCTCTGTAGTGTCCCTGTAGTATCTCTGTAGTGTCTCTGTAGTGTCCCTGTAGTGTCCCTGTAGTATCTCTGTAGTGTCTCTGTAGTGTCCCTGTAGTGTCCCTGTAGTGTCTCTGTAGTGTCCCTGTAGTGTCTCTGTAGTGTCCCTGTAGTATCTCTGTAGTGTCTCTGTAGTGTCCCTGTAGTGTCCCTGTAGTGTCTCTGTAGTGTCCCTGTAGTGTCCCTGTAGTATCTCTGTAGTGTCCCTGTAGTGTCCCTGTAGTGTCCCTGTAGTGTCCCTGTAGTGTCTCTGTAGTGTCTCTGTAGTGTCCCTGTAGTGTCCCTGTAGTGTCTCTGTAGTGTCCCTGTAGTATCTCTGTAGTGTCCCTGTAGTCTCCGTTGCTCTCACGTCCACAGAGTCTCTGTAGTGTCTCTGTAGTGTCCCTGTAGTGTCCCTGTAGTGTCTCTGTAGTGTCTCTGTAGTGTCCCTGTAGTCTCCGTTGCTCTCACGTCCACAGAGTCTCTGTAGTGTCTCTGTAGTGTCCCTGTAGTGTCCCTGTAGTGTCTCTGTAGTGTCTCTGTAGTGTCCCTGTAGTATCTCTGTAGTGTCCCTGTAGTCTCCGTTGCTCTCACGTCCACAGAGTCTCCTGTGATGTCACCGTGTGACCGTGCTGTTGATGCCAGCAGCTTTTTTCCATAGATACCTCTCCTCCTCCGCCCGGTTCCCCTCCCGCCCCACCTGACAGTCCTCTGGTCCCAGGTCAGACACTATCTGGCTGAGAGAGAAAGTGCGTCAGCCAGCCAATTTACAGCAGTCCCCAGTGGGTGACCTCCAGGAGAGAGCTATGAGACAGGAAGGAGGGTAGGAGGCAGAATGTGTGTGTGTTTTGCGTGTATGTGTGCGTGTGTGTGTGCGTGTATGTGTGAAGTATGGATTGCAACAACAGAAGAAGGGGACCCTGGCCAGACTCTTATTTTCTACCCCAGACTTCATGGCATTACTCTTGACTGAGATCCAACCACTTGTACTGATACAACACTCTAAAACTCATACTGTTATTTCCTACCAAAGAGAAGGAATACTGAGCTTCTTACAATATACATGCACAATAAAACCTTAAGTAGGCCAAGATGAATCAGATGAAATACTATCTGGGCAGCAGCAGCTAGGAATCTACCATTTATCAGAACACTACAGGCAGCACTTTTTGATCTGATAATGTATCTCACCTCATTCCCCTCGCTCTCACTCTCTCTGTCTCTGTCTCTGTTTCTCTCTCTCTGTCTTCTCACTCTCTCCGTCTCTCTCATTCTCTCTCTCTCGCTCTCTCTGTCTGTCTCTCCCTCTGTCTTTCTCTCTCTGTCTGTCTCTCTTTCTGTGTGTCTCTATCTGTCTTTTTCTCTCTCTCTCTCTCTCTCTCTCTCTCTCTCTCTCTCTCTCTCTCTCTCTCTCTCTCTCTCTCTCTCTCTCTCTCTCTCTGTCTCTGTCTCTCTCTGTCTCTCTCTCTGTCATTCTCTCTCTCTGTCTCTCTCACTCTCTCTGTCTGTCTCTCTCACTCTCTCTGTCTGTCTCTCTCTGTCTCTCTCTGTCTCTCTCTGTCTCTCTGTCTCTCTCTCACACTCTCTCTGTCTGTCTCTGTCTCTCTCTCTGTCTCTCACACTCTCTCTGTCTGTCTCTCTGTCTCTCTCTCTGTCTTTCTCTCTCTGTCCTTCTCTCTCTGTCTCTCTCTCCCCCATTCTTTTGTTTTCTGTCTCCCTCTCCTCAAATCACAAACTTGTTATCTTGAACATCTCTCTGTCTCTTTCCCCACTATACTCTCATCCCATCTTCTACCCCTTTCTTTGTCCCCACTCCTCATCTCCTCTCTCTTTCCGTTTCCCCCGCATCATCTCCTTAATATACTCCTTTATCTTACATTGCTCCTTTTATATCCCTTCACTCCATCTCTCACACTCTCCATCTCTCTCTCTCTTTCTCCCTCCCTTTCTCTCTTGCTCGCACTCTCTCTCTCTCCCTTTCTCTCTCTATCACTCTCTCTCTCTGTCTTTCTCCATCTCTCTCTCTCTTTCTCCCTCCCTTTCTCTCTTGCTCGCACTCTCTCTCTCTCCCTTTCTCTATCACTCTCTCTCTCTGTCTTTCTCCCTTTCTCTCTCTCCCTCCCTCCTCCCTCCCTCCCTCCCTCCCTCCCTCCCTCCCTCCCTCCCTCCCTCCCTCTCTCTCTCTCTCTCTCCCTCCCTCCCTCCCTCCCTCCCTCCCTCCCTCTCTCTCTCACCCTCTCTCTCTCTCTGTCTCTGTCTCTCTCACTCTCTCTCTCTGTCTTTCTCCCTTTCTCTCTCTCTCTCTCTCTCTCTCTCTCTCTCTCTCTCTCTCTCTCTCTCTCTCCCTCCCTCCCTCCCTCCCTCCCTCCCTCCCTCCCTCCCTCCCTCCCTCCCTCCCTCCCTCCCTCTCTCTCACCCTCTCTCTCTCACTCTCTCTGTCTCTGTCTCTCTCACTCTCTATGTCTGTCTCTCTCACTCTCTCTCGCTCTCTCACCCTCTCTCTCCCCATCTCTCTCTCCCTCCCTCCCTCTCTCTCGCTCTCTCACCCTCTCCCTCCCCATCTCTCTCTTTTTCCACTCTCCTCCAGTCTTTGTGTGTCCAGGCACACTGCTGCGTGTACAGGCGGCCAGCTCGCTGCAAGAGGCAGAGCATCAGTCGGGGGCGTGGTGTAAGGACCCTCTGCAGTCAGGTGACCGGCTCTATGTCATGCCTTGGACTCCCTACCGCACCGACATGCTGTATGAGTACGCCTCCTGGGAGGACTTCAGACAGAACCGCGCCACCACCACCTACAAGTAAGCACTGCCTCTGCCCCCCCGCCAGTTCACATCAAATAATCTCTCTGCCTCTGAATTGATTTATTTGAATACTGTTGTAGATGGATGGTGAATGGCATTGTGGGTTCCATGGGGTCCTGTGGTGATCTGTAGACCACTGGTGGGGCACCTCAGGGATCAGTGTGAAGTCCAATTAATTTAGTGAAATACATGTTTTTTCTTGTGCTCCATGGGATGGAGAAGTATGAGAACCACAGTTCTAATGTACTGTATGTAATCATACTGTTGGTCTCTTTGGACATGTGCTTATGAACAGGTCATTGCCCAAAAGCTCATGAGTTATTGATTCTCCTGTCATATTCTGACCACCCACTTCTTCCCCTCCTATAGGTTGCCGAACCGTGTTGATGGCACAGGCTTTGTGGTATACGACGGCGCCGTGTTCTACAATAAGGAGCGCACACGCAACATGGTCAAGTATGACCTGCGCACACGCATCAAGAGCGGCGAGGCCATTATCGCCAACGCCAACTACCACGACACATCACCTTACCGCTGGGGTGGGAAGAGCGATATCGACCTGGCAGTGGACGAGAATGGGCTGTGGGTCATCTACGCCACAGAGTCCAACAACGGACGACTGGTGGTCAGCCAGGTGGGTGGAGGAGAGGAGGATGGAGGGAATAGAAGAGTGTTAGAGGAGTGTAACAGGAGGATGGAGGGAATAGAAGAGAGAGGAGTATAACATGGTGATGGAGGGAATAGAAGAGAGAGGAGTGTAACAGGGGGATGGAGGGAATAGAAGAGAGAGGAGTATAACAGGGGGATGGAGGGAATAGAAGAGAGAGGAGTATAACAGGGTGATGGAGGGTATAGAAGAGAGAGGAGTATAACAGGATGATGGAGGGAATAGAAGAGAGAGGAGTATAACAGGGGGATGGAGGGAATAGAAGAGAGAGGAGTATAACAGGGTGATGGAGGGAATAGAAGAGAGAGGAGTATAACAGGGGGATGGAGGGAATAGAAGAGAGAGGAGTATAACAGGGTGATGGAGGGAATAGAAGAGAGATGAGTATAACAGCGGGATGGAGGGAATAGAAGAGAGAGGAGTATAACAGGGTGATGGAGGGAATAGAAGAGAGAGGAGCATAACAGGATGATGGAGGGAATAGAAGAGAGATAACAGGGGATGGAGGGTATAACAGGGGATGGAGGGTATAGAAGAGAGAGGAGTATAACAGGGTGATGGAGGGAATAGAAGAGAGAGAGTATAACAGGGTGATGGAGGGAATAGAAGAGAGATGGAGTATAACAGGATGATGGAGGGAATAGAAGAGAGAGGAGTATAACAGGGTGATGGAGGGAATAGAAGAGAGAGGAGTATAACAGGGTGATGGAGGGAATAGAAGAGAGAGGAGTATAACAGGGTGATGGAGGGAATAGAAGAGAGAGGAGTATAACAGGGTGATGGAGGGAATAGAAGAGAGAGGAGTATAACGGGGGATGGAGGGAATAGAAGAGAGATGAGTATAACAGGGTGATGGAGGGAATAGAAGAGAGAGGAGTATAACAGGGGATGGAGGGAATAGAAGAGAGAGGAGTATAACAGGGGATGGAGGGAATAGAAGAGAGATAGAGTATAACAGGGGATGGAGGGAATAGAAGAGAGGAGTATAACAGGGGGATGGAGGGAATAGAAGAGAGAGAGTATAACAGGGTGATGGAGGGAATAGAAGAGAGAGGAGTATAACAGGGTGATGGAGGGAATAGAAGAGAGAGGAGTATAACGGGGATGGAGGGAATAGAAGAGAGATGAGTATAACAGGGTGATGGAGGGAATAGAAGAGAGAGGAGTATAACAGGGTGATGGAGGGAATAGAAGAGGAGAGAAGTATAACAGGGTGATGGAGGGAATAGAAGAGAGAGAGTATAACAGGGGATGGAGGGAATAGAAGAGAGAGGAGTATAACAGGATGATGGAGGGAATAGAAGAGAGAGGAGTATAACAGGGTGATGGAGGGAATAGAAGAGAGAGGAGTATAACAGGGGATGGAGGGAATAGAAGAGAGAGGAGTATAACAGGATGATGGAGGGAATAGAAGAGAGAGGAGTATAACAGGGTGATGGAGGGAATAGAAGAGAGAGGAGTATAACAGGGTGATGGAGGGAATAGAAGAGAGAGGAGTATAACAGGGGGATGGAGGGAATAGAAGAGAGAGGAGTATAACAGGGTGATGGAGGGAATAGAGGAGAGAGGAGTATAACAGGGGGATGGAGGGAATAGAAGAGAGAGGAGTATAACAGGGTGATGGAGGGAATAGAGGAGAGAGGAGTATAACAGGGGGATGGAGGGAATAGAAGAGAGAGGAGTATAACAGGGTGATGGAGGGAATAGAAGAGAGAGGAGTATAACAGGGTGATGGAGGGAATAGAAGAGAGAGGAGTATAACAGGGTGATGGAGGGAATAGAAGAGAGAGGAGTATAACAGGGGATGGAGGGAATAGAAGAGAGAGGGAGTATAACAGGGGATGGAGGGAATAGAAGAGAGAGGAGTATAACAGGGGATGGAGGGAATAGAAGAGAGAGGAGTATAACAGGGGATGGAGGGAATAGAAGAGAGAGGAGTATAACAGGGGATGGAGGGAATAGAAGAGAGAGGAGTATAACAGGGGATGGAGGGAATAGAAGAGAGAGGAGTATAACAGGGGGATGGAGGGAATAGAAGAGAGAGGAGTATAACAGGGGATGGAGGGAATAGAAGAGAGAGGAGTATAACAGGGTGATGGAGGGAATAGAAGAGAGAGGGGGATGGATAACAGGGGGATGGAGGGAATAGAAGAGAGAGGAGTATAACAGGATGATGGAGGGAATAGAAGAATAGAGAGGAGTATAACAGGGTGATGGAGGGAATAGAAGAGAGAGGAGTATAACAGGATGATGGAGGGAATAGAAGAGAGAGGAGTATAACAGGGTGATGGAGGGAATAGAAGAGAGAGGAGTATAACAGGATGATGGAGGGAATAGAAGAGAGAGGAGTATAACAGGGGGATGGAGGGAATAGAAGAGAGAGGAGTATAACAGGGTGATGGAGGGAATAGAAGAGAGAGGAGTATAACAGGGGGATGGAGGGAATAGAAGAGAGAGGAGTATAACAGGGGGATGGAGGGAATAGAAGAGAGAGGAGTATAACAGGGGGATGGAGGGAATAGAAGAGAGAGGAGTATAACAGGATGATGGAGGGAATAGAAGAGAGAGGAGTATAACAGGGGGATGGAGGGTTTAGAAGAGAGAGGAGTATAACAGGGTGATGGAGGGAATAGAGGAGAGAGGAGTATAACAGGGTGATGGAGGGAATAGAAGAGAGAGGAGTATAACAGGATGATGGAGGGAATAGAAGAGAGAGGAGTATAACAGGATGATGGAGGGAATAGAGGAGAGAGGAGTATAACAGGGTGATGGAGGGAATAGAAGAGAGAGGAGTATAACAGGATGATGGAGGGAATAGAAGAGAGAGGAGTATAACGGGGGATGGAGGGAATAGAAGAGAGAGGAGTATAACAAGGTGATGGAGGGAATAGAAGAGAGAGGAGTATAACAGGATGATGGAGGGAATAGAAGAGAGAGGAGTATAACAGGATGATGGAGGGAATAGAAGAGAGAGGAGTATAACAGGGTGATGGAGGGAATAGAAGAGAGAGGAGTATAACAGGGGGATGGAGGGAATAGAAGAGAGAGGAGTATAACAGGGGGATGGAGGGAATAGAAGAGAGAGGAGTATAACGGGGGATGGAGGGAATAGAAGAGAGAGGAGTATAACAAGGTGATGGAGGGAATAGAAGAGAGAGGAGTATAACAGGGGGATGGAGGGAATAGAAGAGAGAGGAGTATAACAGGGTGATGGAGGGAATAGAAGAGAGAGGAGTATAACGGGGGATGGAGGGAATAGAAGAGAGAGGAGTATAACAGGGTGATGGAGGGAATAGAAGAGAGAGGAGTATAACAGGGGATGGAGGGAATAGAAGAGAGAGGAGTATAACAGGGGGATGGAGGGAATAGAAGAGAGAGGAGTATAACAGGGGATGGAGGGAATAGAAGAGAGAGGAGTATAACAGGATGATGGAGGGAATAGAAGAGAGAGGAGTATAACAGGGTGATGGAGGGAATAGAAGAGAGAGGAGTATAACAGGGTGATGGAGGGAATAGAAGAGAGAGGAGTATAACAGGGTGATGGAGGGAATAGAAGAGAGAGGAGTATAACAGGGTGATGGAGGGAATAGAGGAGAGAGGAGTATAACAGGGGGATGGAGGGAATAGGAGAGAGGAGTATAACAAGGTGATGGAGGGAATAGAAGAGAGAGGAGTATAACAGGGGGATGGAGGGAATAGAAGAGAGAGGAGTATAACAGGGTGATGGAGGGAATAGAAGAGAGAGGAGTATAACGGGGGATGGAGGGAATAGAAGAGAGAGGAGTATAACAAGGTGATGGAGGGAATAGAAGAGAGAGGAGTATAACAGGATGATGGAGGGAATAGAAGAGAGAGGAGTATAACAGGATGATGGAGGGAATAGAAGAGAGAGGAGTATAACAGGGTGATGGAGGGAATAGAAGAGAGAGGAGTATAACAGGGGGATGGAGGGAATAGAAGAGAGAGGAGTATAACAGGGGGATGGAGTTGGACTGGACATTTCTAAGCTCAACTAAAATAGGCCTATTTATTTATTTCATAAATACACTTTCTTGTGTTTATCACCGTAACACCTGGATTGAGCGTTTAAGAATGGGTGATATTCTGTAGTTTGAGATATATTTATGGTTACCATCACCCCCCCCTCCTCCCAGGTGAACCCGTACACCCTGCGCTTCGAGGGCACCTGGGAGACTAGTTTCGACAAGAGGCTGGCGTCCAACGCCTTCATGGCGTGCGGCGTGCTCTACGCCGTGCGCAGTGTCTATCAGGACGACGACAGCGAGGCCGGCGGGGATCTGATCCTTTACGCCTACAACACGAACCGTGCCCGGGAGGAGCCCGTCCACATCCCCTTCCCTAACCCCTACCAGTACGTCTCCTCTGTGGACTATAACCCCAGAGACAACCAGCTCTACATCTGGAACAACTATAATGTTCTGAGATACCCGCTGGAGTTCGGACCACCGGACCCCACCACTGGTGAGTCCTGAGACGTGTGTGTACAGTGGACCTTTATTTCTGGTATCATTTATCCATTGATGTCAGTTGTAGTGGGATATTTGCACAAATGCAAATCACCACCTGTTCGCCCTCTTGTACGTACCTTGCTTTTTCAGATGAATTATCCATCGTGTTTTGGGTGAATATTTTAGCGATGCAGGCCTATCTGGAGTTAGTATTTGGCCCTGAGAGAGAGAGAGAGAGAGAGAGAGAGAGAGAGAGAGAGAGAGAGAGAGAGAGAGAGAGAGAGAGAGAGAGAGAGAGAGAGAAAGACAGACAGACAGACAGAGGCAGACAGACAGTCTTGTCCCAGTGTTGTTAGAGGAGAGTGGGTGTTTGATCAGTTGAGATTTTGTAGTTGGGATGTGTTACTTCTATGGATGCATTACAGTTGGTTGTTAATGTCGGTAGTGACTTCTGTCATATACATTTGATCAATAATTGACATCCTCCTTTCTTCATCCTTTCTTGCCGAGCACGCTCCCTCCCCTCTCCATAGGAACACTGAAAGAGTAATATATAGATATATTAAAGTAGTTTGTCGTGCACGCTCCCTCCCCTCTCCATAGGAACACTGAAAGAGTAATATATAGATATATTAAAGTAGTTTGTCGTGCACACTCCCTCCCCTCTCCATAGGAACACTGAAAGAGTAATATATAGATATATTAAAGTAGTTTGTCGTGCACACTCCCTCCCCTCTCCATAGGAACACTGAAAGAGTAATATATAGATATATTAAAGTAGTTTGCCGAGCACACTCCCTCCCCTCTCCATAGGAACACTGAAAGAGTAATATATAGATATATTAAAGTAGTTTGCCGTGCACACTCCCTCCCCTCTCCAGGGGTAGTGATAGGAACACTGAAAGAGTAATATATAGATATATTAAAGTAGTTTGTTGTGCACACTCCCTCCCCTCTCCAGGGGTAGTGATAGGAACACTGAAAGAGTAATATATAGATATATTAAAGTAGTTTGTTGTGCACACTCCCTCCCCTCTCCAGGGGTAGTGATAGGAACACTGAAAGAGTAATATATAGATATATATATTAAAGTAGTTTGTCGTGCACGCTCCCTCCCCTCTCCATAGGAACACTGAAAGAGTAATATATAGATATATTAAAGTAGTTTGTCGTGCACACTCCCTCCCCTCTCCATAGGAACACTGAAAGAGTAATATATAGATATATTAAAGTAGTTTGTCGTGCACACTCCCTCCCCTCTCCAGGGGTAGTGATAGGAACACTGAAAGAGTAATATATAGATATATTAAAGTAGTTTGTCGTGCACACTCCCTCCCCTCTCCAGGGGTAGTGATAGGAACACTGAAAGAGTAATATATAGATATATTAAAGTAGTTTGTCGTGCACACTCCCTCCCCTCTCCAGGGGTAGTGATAGGAACACTGAAAGAGTAATATATAGATATATTAAAGTAGTTTGTCGTGCACACTCCCTCCCCTCTCCAGGGGTAGTGATAGGAACACTGAAAGAGTAATATATAGATATATTAAAGTAGTTTGAGATACCCGTGCACACTCCCTCCCCTCTCCAGGGTAGTGATAGGAACACTGAAAGAGTAATATATAGATATATTAAAGTAGTTTGTCGTGCATTCCCTCCCTCTCCAGGGGTAGTGATAAATGAACACTGAAAGAGTAATATATAGATATATTAAAGTAGTTTGTTTCAGATGCACACTCCCTCCCCTCTCCATAGGAACACTGAAAGAGTAATATATAGATATATTAAAGTAGTTTGTCGTGCACAGAGGGGTAGTGATAGGAACACTGAAAGAGTAATATATAGATATATTAAAGTAGTTTGTCGTGCACACTCCCTCCCAGGGGTAGTGATAGGAACACTGAAAGAGTAATATATAGATATATTAAAGTAGTTTGTCGTGCACACTCCCTCTCTCCATAGGAACACTGAAAGAGTAATATATAGTATATTAAAGTAGTTTGCCGTGCACACTCCCTCCCCTCTCCATAGGAACACTGAAAGAGTAATATATAGATATATTAAAGTAGTTTGTCGTGCACACTCCCTCCCTCTCCAGGGTAGTGATAGGAACACTGAAAGAGTAATATATAGATATATTAAAGTAGTTTGTCGTGCACACTCCCTCCCCTCTCCATAGGAACACTGAAAGAGTAATATATAGATATATTAAAGTAGTTTGTCGTGCACACTCCTCCCCTCTCCATAGGAACACTGAAAGAGTAATATATAGATATATTAAAGTAGTTTGTCGTGCACACTCCCTCCCCTCTCCATAGGAACACTGAAAGAGTAATATATAGATATATTAAAGTAGTTTGTCGTGCACACTCCCTCCCCTCTCCATAGGAACACTGAAAGAGTAATATATAGATATATTAAAGTAGTTTGTCGTGCACACTCCCTCCCCTCTCCATAGGAACACTGAAAGAGTAATATATAGATATATTAAAGTAGTTTGTCGTGCACACTCCCTCCCCTCTCCATAGGAACACTGAAAGAGTAATATATAGATATATTAAAGTAGTTTGTCGTGCACACTCCCTCCCCTCTCCATAGGAACACTGAAAGAGTAATATATAGATATATTAAAGTAGTTTGTCGTGCACACTCCCTCCCCTCTCCATAGGAACACTGAAAGAGTAATATATAGATATATTAAAGTAGTTTGTCGTGCACACTCCCTCCCCTCTCCAGGGGTAGTGATAGGAACACTGAAAGAGTAATATATAGATATATTAAAGTAGTTTGTCGTGCACACTCCCTCCCCTCCAGGGGTAGTGATAGGAACACTGAAAGAGTAATATATAGATATATTAAAGTAGTTTGTCGTGCACACTCCCTCCCCTCTCCATAGGAACACTGAAAGAGTAATATATAGATATATTAAAAGTAGTTTGTCGTGCACACTCCCTCCCCTCTCCATAGGAACACTGAAAGAGTAATATATAGATATATTAAAGTAGTTTGTCGTGCACACTCCCTCCCCTCTCCATAGGAACACTGAAAGAGTAATATATAGATATATTAAAGTAGTTTGTCGTGCACACTCCCTCCCCTCTCCATAGGAACACTGAAAGAGTAATATATAGATATATTAAAGTAGTTTGTCGTGCACACTCCCTCCCCTCTCCAGGGGTAGTGATAGGAACACTGAAAGAGTAATATATAGATATATTAAAGTAGTTTGTCGTGCACACTCCCTCCCCTCTCCATAGGAACACTGAAAGAGTAATATATAGATATATTAAAGTAGTTTGCCGTGCACACTCCCTCCCCTCTCCATAGGAACACTGAAAGAGTAATATATAGATATATTAAAGTAGTTTGTCGTGCACACTCCCTCCCCTCTCCATAGGAACACTGAAAGAGTAATATATAGATATATTAAAGTAGTTTGTCGTGCACACTCCCTCCCCTCTCCATAGGAACACTGAAAGAGTAATATATAGATATATTAAAGTAGTTTGTCGTGAAATAGGAACACTGAAAGAGTAATATATAGATATATTAAAGTAGTTTGTCCGTGCACACTCCCTCCCCTCTCCATAGGAACACTGAAAGAGTAATATATAGATATATTAAAGTAGTTTGTCGTGCACACTCCCTCCCCTCCATAGTGATAGGAACACTGAAAGAGTAATATATAGATATATTAAAGTAGTTTGTCGTGCACACTCCCTCCCCTCTCCATAGGAACACTGAAAGAGTAATATATAGATATATTAAAGTAGTTTGTCGTGCACACTCCCTCCCCTCTCCATAGGAACACTGAAAGAGTAATATATAGATATATTAAAGTAGTTTGTCGTGCACACTCCCTCCCCTCTCCAGGGGTAGTGAACACTGAAAGAGTAATATATAGATATATTAAAGTAGTTTGTCGTGCACACTCCTCCCCTCTCCAGGGGTAGTGAACACTGAAAGAGTAATATATAGATATATTAAAGTAGTTTGTCGTGCACACTCCCTCCCCTCTCCATAGGAACACTGAAAGAGTAATATATAGATATATTAAAGTAGTTTGTCGTGCACACTCCCTCCCCTCTCCATAGGAACACTGAAAGAGTAATATATAGATATATTAAAGTAGTTTGTCGTGCACACTCCCTCCCCTCTCCAGGGGTAGTGATAGGAACACTGAAAGAGTAATATATAGATATATTAAAGTAGTTTGCCGTGCACACTCCCTCCCCTCTCCATAGGAACACCGAAAGAGTAATATATACATATATTAAAGTAGTTTGCCGTGCACACTCCCTCCCCTCTCCATAGGAACACTGAAAGAGTAATATATAGATATATTAAAGTAGTTTGTCGTGCACGCTCCCTCCCCTCTCCATAGGAACACTGAAAGAGTAATATATAGATATATTAAAGTAGTTTGCCGAGCACACTCCCTCCCCTCTCCATAGGAACACTGAAAGAGTAATATATAGATATATTAAAGTAGTTTGCCACACTCCTCCCCTCTCCATAGGAACACTGAAAGAGTAATATATAGATATATTAAAGTAGTTTGTCTCCCTCCCTCCCCTCTCCATAGGAACACTGAAAGAGTAATATATAGATATATTAAAGTAGTTTGTCGTGCACACTCCCTCCCCTCTCCAGGGGTAGTGATAGGAACACTGAAAGAGTAATATATAGATATATTAAAGTAGTTTGTCGTGCACGCTCCCTCCCCTCTCCATAGGAACACTGAAAGAGTAATATATATATATATTAAAGTAGTTTGCCGTGCACACTCCCTCCCCTCTCCATAGGAACACTGAAAGAGTAATATATAGATATATTAAAGTAGTTTGCCGTGCACACTCCCTCCCCTCTCCAGGGGTAGTGATAGGAACACTGAAAGAGTAATATATAGATATATTAAAGTAGTTTGTCGTGCACACTCCCTCCCCTCTCCATAGGGGAACACTGAAAGAGTAATATATAGATATATTAAAGTAGTTTGTCGTGCACACTCCCTCCCCTCTCCAGGGGTAGTGATAGGAACACTGAAAGAGTAATATATAGATATATTAAAGTAGTTTGTCGTGCACACTCCCTCCCCTCTCCAGGAACACTGAAAGAGTAATATATAGATATATTAAAGTAGTTTGAACACTCCCCTCTCCAGGGGTAGTGAAACTGAAAGAGTAATATATAGATATATTAAAGTAGTTTGTCGTGCACACTCCCTCCCCTCTCCAGGGGTAGTGATAGGAACACTGAAAGAGTAATATATATATATATATATAAAGTAGTTTGCCGCACACTCCCTCCCCTCTCCATAGTGAAAGAGTAATATATAGATATATTAAAGTAGTTTGTCGTGCACACTCCCTCCCTCTCCAGGGGTAGTGATAGGAACACTGAAAGAGTAATATATAGATATATTAAAGTAGTTTGTCGTGCACACTCCCTCCCCTCCAGGGGTAGTGATAGGAACACTGAAAGGATATATTAAAGTAGTTTGATCCCTCCCCTCTCCATAGGAACACTGAAAGAGTAATATATAGATATATTAAAGTAGTTTGTCGTGCACACTCCCTCCCCTCTCCAGGGGTAGTGATAGGAACACTGAAAGAGTAATATATAGATATATTAAAGTTGTTTGTGCCATAATTATTATCCGGAGAACTTTTGAACTCAACTTCTGAGAGATGCAACATTTACGTGCCTTTCTCTCTTTTATTCATGCTCTGGTTTTGTCTTTGTCTTTCTCTATTCCCCTCTCACCACTTTCATTCCATCTCTTTTCTTTTATTTCCCTTTTTTTGTCTCTCACTTTCACTTTCCCTATTAATATCTTTGACTTTATTTTGACTTTATTTTGACTTTATTTTGTCATCCTCAGTGATTTTATTTATACATGTGCTTCATTATGTGTTTTAAAACTAAACTAAATCACCCCCCCTGTCTCTCTCTCTTCAGGCCCTCTGACGACTTCTCAGGTGACCAGCACCACTCCAGCCCGACCTTTCACCTCCAGTTCTAGCCCTGCTACCACCCGCCCCCTGGCCCCCACCTCTCACCCCATTGGCGCCATCAACAAGGGCCCTGACCTGCGGCCAATCACAGCCACCGTACCAGTCACCAGGCGGCCTCCCCGCCCACCCGTCCAGGGCCCGGAGCCCCAGGTGTGTGAGTCCAGAGTGGCCAGAGGGGTGCAGTGGCCCTCCAACCAGAGAGGAGAGACTGTGGACCGCCCCTGTCCTAAAGGATCACTAGGTGGGGACTGACTATTACCGTGTTTCCTGTATGTAAGAGTGTCTTTTTATTTGAGTTGGGGTGTGTGGTTGTGCGTGCATGTGTGTCTGTGGTTTTTGTTAGTTTTTTGTAGGCGCTCAAGTACACGTGTGAATATACATACATGTGTGTGTGTTTTCTTCTTCATTTGTGTGTATTTCTGTGTGTGTGCGTGCACGTGTGTGTTTCCCAGTGTGTCTCTGTTTCAGTCTGTGTGTGTTTTCCAGTGTTTCTCTGTTTCAGTGTGTGTGTGTGTGTGTGTGTGTGTGTGTGTGTGTGTGTGTGTGTGTGTGTGTGTGTGTGTGTGTGTGTGTGTGTGTGTGTGTGTGTGTGTGTGTGTGTGTGTGTGTGTGTGTGTGTGTGTGTGTGTGTGTGTGTGTGTGTGTGTGTTTTCCAGTGTGTCACTGTTTCAGTGTGTTTGTGCTGCAGCTCTTGTTTTTCCCCTGGCTGGCTGTGTTGTCTCCCCCTCTCCTCTCCTGTCCCACTGTTAGTCTCAGCAGCAGGCTGGGTCCCAGAGGATTCCCTCTACATGAAAGCCCGTCCTTCTCTCCTCTCCAAATGAAAGAGTCGTCTCACAGCGAAACAGGGATAGCCAAGTGAAAGTGTGGAATAAGGAAATGAAAGACTGAACAAAACAGGATACACCTCCCTTCATGCTAGCTTCTATAACTCCAAACATGCAAGCATCAAATAGCCCTCTCGAGTTCCAGAAAATAATAGAATATCTTCTACTACCACTCCCCCCTCCATCTCTTCTTGCTTTTCTGTGTTTTCTCTCTCTCTCTCTCTCTCTCTCTCTCTCTCTCTCTCTCTCTCTCTCTCTCTCTCTCTCTCTCTCTCTCTCTCTCTCTCTCTCTCTCTCTCTCTCTCTCTCTCTCTCTCTCTCTCTCTCTCTCTCTCTCTCTCTCTCTCTCTCTCTCTCTCTCTCTCTCTCTCTCTCTCTCTCTCTCTCTCTCTCTCTCTCGCATCTCTGACAACAACAGTAAAGCTAAATTAGCAGCTGGCTTAATTGCCATGTCTTGGCAGAGATTTCAAACCCAATCTGCGCTAGATGGAGGAGAGCAGGGAGCGGAGGGGGGGGGGGGTACTTCTGCTCTGATTCCTCCACTGCTGTGTTGTCTCTGTCTTCTCCCCCTCTTCTCCCTTCTTCTGTCTCCCTTTCTCCCCCTCTTCTCTCTTCTCCCTCTCTTCTCCCTCTCTTCTCCCTCTCTTCTCCCTCTCTTCTCCCTCTCTTCTCCCTCTCTGTTCCCTCTCTTTTCCCTCTCTTCTCCCTCTCTGTTCCCTCTCTCCCTATCTTCTCCCTCTCTTCTCCCTCTCTCCCTATCTTCTCCCTCTCTTCTCCCTCTCCCCCTCTCTTCTCCCTCTCTCTTCGCCCTCTCTTCTCCCTCTCTCCCTCTCTTCTCCCTCTCTCCCTCTCTTCTCCCTCTCTGTTCCCTCTCTTCTCTCTTCTCCCTCTCTTCTCCCCCTCTTCTCTCTTCTCCCTCTCTTCTCCCTCTCTTCTCCCTCTCTTCTCCCTCTCTCCCTCTCTTCTCCCTCTCTTCTCCCTCTCTTCTCCCTCTCTCCCTCTCTTCTCCCTCTCTTCTCCCTCTCTTCTCCCTCTCTTCTCCCTCTCTTCTCCCTCTCTGTTCCCTCTCTTTTCCCTCTCTTCTCCCTCTCTGTTCCCTCTCTCCCTATCTTCTCCCTCTCTTCTCCCTCTCTCCCTATCTTCTCCCTCTCTTCTCCCTCTCTCCCTCTCTTCTCCCTCTCTCTTCGCCCCCTCTTCTCCCTCTCTCCCTCTCTTCTCCCTCTCTCCCTCTCTTCTCCCTCTCTTCTCCCTCTCTGTTCCCTCTCTTTTCCCTCTCTTCTCCCTCTCTCCCTCTCTTCTCCCTCTCTTCTCCCTCTCTCCCTCTCTTCTCCCTCTCTTCTCCCTCTCTGTTCCCTCTCTTTTCCCTCTCTTCTCCCTCTCTCCCTCTCTTCTCCCTCTCTTCTCCCTCTCTTCTCCCTCCCTTCTCCCTCTCTCCTTCTCTTCTCCCTCTCTTCTCCCTCTCTGTTCCCTCTCTTTCCCTCTCTTCTCCCTCTCTCCCTCTCTTCTCCCTCTCTTCTCCCTCTCTCCCTCTCTTCTCCCTCTCTCCCTCCCTTCTCCCTCTCTTCTCCCTCTCTTTTCCCTCTCTTCTCCCTCTCTCCCTCTCTTCTCCCTCTCTTCTCCCTCTCTTCTCCCTCCCTTCTCCCTCTCTCCCTCTCTTCTCCCTCTCTGTTCCCTCTCTTTTCCCTCTCTCTCCCTCTCTCCCTCCTTCTCTTCTCTCCCTCTTCTCCCTCTCTTCTCCCTCTCTCCCTCTCTTCTCCTCTCTTCTCCTCTCTCCCTCTCTTCTCCCTCTCTTCTCCCTCTCTTCTCCCTCCCTTCTCCCTCTCTCCTTCTCTTCTCCCTCTCTTCTCCCTCTCTGTTCCCTCTCTTTTCCCTCTCTTCTCCCTCTCTCCCTCTCTTCTCCCTCTCTTCTCCCTCTCTCCCTCTCTTCTCCCTCTCCCTCTCTTCTCCCTCCCTCTTCTCCCTCTCCTCTCTCTCCTCTCTTCTCCCTCTCTCCCTCTCCCCCTCTCTTCTCCCTCTCTTCTCTTCTCCCTCTCTTCTCCCTCTCTTCTCCCTCTCTTTCCCTCCTCTCCCTCTCTCCTTCTCTTCTCCCTCTCTTCTCCCTCTCTGTTCCCTCTCTTTTCCCTCTCTTCTCCCTCTCTCCCTCTCTTCTCCCTCTCTTCTCCCTCTCTCCCTCTCTTCTCCCTCTCTCCCTCCCTTCTCCCTCTCTCTTCTCCCTCTCTTCTGTTGTTCCCTGTATGGAGCTGTTTGTGTAGCGGCAGTGGAAAGACCCTTCCTTGGTTGATCCCAGTGTGTTGTCCTCTCTCTGAACTCTCCTAACTAAACAGAAAACTTAGCTGAAAACGAGGGGTGGCGGGAGGTCCCTCCCTTGAGGTGTTATTCTTGCAGATGAGAGACGATGCCTGATGGCGCCGTCTTGTGTGTGTGTGTGTGAGTGGAGCGGTATGTGTGTGAGGGGGGCTGTGTGTGTGAGTGTAGCGCACGTTTGTGTGAATTTGTGTTCCTTTAAAGCCATGTTCTTATAGCCAACTCATTTGAAAGCCTACCCCTCCCTTCTTGTCCTACACTCCGTTATTTAACCTTTCCACTTCTGCCCCATTTTCTCTCACACACTTTCTCCTCCCTCCTCCCTCTCTTTTCTCTCCTCCGCCGAACCACTCAAAGTATTGCATATTTAAAGTTCATTTCATTTACTCTTTTTTTATCTGTCGTACTCTTTGCCCTGTTCCTTTTCTCTTTAAAATCAATTTCTCTATAATTGCCCAATAACTAATGCTTATTATCTCTCCATCCCTCTCTTCCTCCCTCCATCCCTTTCTCCCTTCCTCCCTGGCCCTCCCAGGCATCGCCTCGTTCCAGTGCTTGGCGGCTCCGGTCATGTGGAACCCTCGGGGCCCTGACCTCAGTAACTGCACCTCTCCCTGGGTCAACCAGGTAGCCCAGAAGGTAAGACCTCCACCTCTACTAGTCCCTCTGTTGGGGGCCTCTGGCCCTGCCTCTGGCCCTGGGTGTCTGTGTCCATATGCACACTGCCATTAGCATGTCTCCAAGGCTCTCCTGATTAAAACCCATCACCACCATATCACTAAGGTTTTCACTCATTAGAATGACTAATTTCAACTAGACCCATATTCAAATCCACTCTTCATCCTCCACTTTCTATAGTTAGTCTTTCACCCTATGGAAGGCCATTAAGGTCAAGATGATGGAAATACTATTTTTATTGAGTTTGTTTAAAGTATATTTAAAGATAATTGAATTACAGCTATTTTCATTGAGTATATTTAAAGATAATTTAGTTATAACAATTTTTATTGAGTATATTTAACGTGTATTTTTATAAAAAAAACGTGAGTCTACTTCGCACCCTCAACTTACCACTCTCAACCATCAGCAACCCCCCAACACACACTCCTCTGTGTAGTACCCAGTGGTGGAAATGTGTGTCTCTGTGTAGATAAAGAGCGGTGAGAATGCTGCCAACATTGCTGGGGAGTTGGTGAACCACACACGGGGGCGGATCCACGCTGGTGATGTCAGCTCGTCAGTGCGTCTGATGGAACAGCTGCTGGACATACTGGATGCCCAGCTTCAGGCCCTGCGGCCCGGCAACAAGGAGTCAGCCGCACGCAACTACAACAAGGTAGAAGACACACATGTGCAAACACACACCACACACACAGATAGATGTACACACACACACACAAAGTTGTACAAACACACACACTCACACATAGACACATTCACACACACTCACAGACAAACTGAACTGGGTGTTTAAAAATGCACGCTAACAGACCCATAGTGTGTAACATCCCTCTAGACTTCCAGTTTGCCATTGTTTTGGTGTTACAGTACCCTATAGAAGTGTACTGTAACACTATTGTCCTCCCTCCTCTCAGCTCCAGAAGAGAGAGAGGACCTGTCGGGCTTACATCCAGGTAACCTTCCCCTTTAATCCCCACACTTTAAATGGACAATATCTTCTAGCCCACCAGTGTACTGACTACTGAGAATAATGTGGGAAAGATAACCCCTAGCCTGTAGTAGACGTATGTGTGTACTGTATAGGATTTCGTCATTCTAGTTGCAGGTGGAGCGCGGTGCAGCGGTGTGTGTGTGTGCGCGCATGCTGTATGGCTGATATCTCTCTGTGGATGTGTCTGCATGCTGCGATCGTGTTTGTGTGTGTGTGTGTGTGTGTGTGTGTGTGTGTGTGTGTGTGTGTGTGTGTGTGAGTGTGTGCGTGTGCGTGTGCGTGTGTGTGTGTGTGTGAGTGTGTGTGTGAGTGTGTGTGTGTTGTGAGTGTGTGTGTGAGTGTGTGTGTGTGTGTGTGCTGTATGGCTGATATCTCTCTGGATGCCTGAAATGTGTCTGTAATATTTCCTCAGGCTGCTGCTTTCTTTGTAGTTTTTCCTCATGTTCATAGTATCTCTGTGAAATGTGGGGCGGAGTAATAGAAGCAGTAATAATGTTTCTGTGACATAACTCAGCTAGGTTTCACTGTAATGTTACTATAGTGATATACATTGCTATATGAGCCTTGGCTGTGTACTGTTCAGTACAGTATGATATCTCTGGCTATGTGTAAGGGGTCATTGTAATGTATGTAATGATCCTGTGTGTGATATCATAGCATGTATGATGTATCTCTACATATGAATGATTTCTGTCATCCTGCAGCATATGTGTTCCTTAAGCTGTCTGTTGTGCAACAAAATACATACAAATCTGCAGGGGTGTACGATCTATGCAAAGTCTGCTGTGTTGTAGTGTGTCACTAGAGCGCCCTTGTTTAGCATTGGTTGTACTGTAACTTATGAAGCAACACAGATGTAATACAGTATATGGTCAATATAAATAATTAGAATGGTTTTAATAGGTTTAGTGTAAGGGGAAATGTATGGTAATGTATGGTAAGGGGAAGGGGAAGGGGAAATGTATGGTAAGGGGAAGGGGTAATGTATGGTAAGGGGAAGGGGTAATGTATGGTGATGTATGGTAAGGGGAAGGGGAAATGTATGGTAATGGGAAGGGGTAATGTATGGTGATGTATGGTAAGGGGAAGGGGAAATGTATGGTGATGTATGGTAAGGGGAATGGGAAATGTATGGTAAGGGGATGGGGAAATGTATGGTGATGTATGGTAAGGAGAAGGGGAAATGTATGGTGATGTATGGTAAGGGGAAATGTATGGTGATGTATGGTAAGGGGAAGGGGAAGGGGAAGGGGAAATGTATGGTGATGTATGGTAAGGGGAAGGGGAAATGTATGGTGATGTATGGTAAGGGGAAATGTATGGTGATGTATGGTAAGGGGAAGGGGAAATGTATGGTGATTAAGGGGAAGGGGAAATGTATGGTGATTAAGGGGAAGGGGAAATGTATGGTGATTAAGGGGAAGGGGGAAATGTATGGTAAGGGGAAGGGGAAATGTATGGTAAGGGGAAGGGGAAATGTATGGTGATTAAGGGGAAGGGGGAAATGTATGGTAAGGGGAAGGGGAAATGTATGGTAAGGGGAAGGGGAAATGTATGGTGATGTATGGTAAGAGGAAGGGGAAATGTATGGTGATGTATGGTAAGGGGAAGGGGAAATGTATGGTAAGGGTAAGGGGAAATGTATGGTGATGTATGGTAAGGGGAAATGTATGGTGATGTATGGTAAGGGGAAATGTATGGTGATGTATGGTAAGGGGAAGGGGAAATGTATGGTAAGGGGAAGGGGAAATGTATGGTGATGTATGGTAAGGGGAAATGTATGGTGATGTATGGTAAGGGGAAGGGGAAGGGGAAATGTATGGTGATGTATGGTAAGGGGAAGGGGAAATGTATGGTGATGTATGGTAAGGGGAAGGGGAAATGTATGGTAAGGGGAAGGGGAAATGTATGGTGATGTATGGTAAGGGGAAATGTATGGTGATGTATGGTAAGGGGAAGGGGAAATGTATGGTAAGGGGAAGGGGAAATGTATGGTGATGTATGGTAAGGGGAAATGTATGGTGATGTATGGTAAGGGGAAGGGGAAATGTATGGTGATGTATGGTAAGGGGAAGGGGAAATGTATGGTGATGTATGGTAAGGGGAAGGGGAAATGTATGGTGATGTATGGTAAGGGGAAGGGGAAATGTATGGTGATGTATGGTAAGGGGAAGGGGAAATGTATGGTGATACAGTAGTGTGAACCTTAGCGCCCCTCTGCATTGCCAGGCGGTAGTGCAGACAGTGGACAACCTGCTGCGTACAGAGGCTCTGGAGTCGTGGCAGGACATGAACACTACGGAGCAGGCCCACACCGCCACCATGCTATTGGACGTCCTGGAGAAAGGAGCCTTCCTATTGGCCAACAACATGTACGGCAACCGCTTCACCGACCGGGCCCCCAATATCGGTAAGAAATAGGGGGAAATGGAAGCAGTGGGGGACATGCATGTGTGTGATTAGTCATTGTAATTAGTAGCCATAGTAATTCCAATAGGTGGATAGGTGTAGAGCAGGACATGCTCAATATCCTGGAAAAGCAGAACAACTCTAACCATTTGTTCCCACGTGCCTGTGTGTGTATCTTAGATCTGGAGGTGCACGTGTTGAACACAGAGATGGACCTTCAGGACCTGTCCTTTCCTCAGAACTACGTGAGCGACAGCACCATCCAGCTCTCCGCCTCCACCATCAAACAGTACAGCCGCAATGGTCAGTAACCTTATCACGGTCATCACATCACAGTCAAACCCTACAGCGCTCCCGTTCACTCCATGACCCGAGATATGGGCTCAGGGATCTCCCGTTCACTCCATGACCCGAGATATGGGCTCTGGATCTCCCGTTCACTCCATGACCCGAGATATGGGCTCTGGATCTCCCGTTCACTCCATGACCCGAGATATGGGCTCAGGGATCTCCCGTTCACTTCATGACCTGAGATATGGGCTCAGGGATCTCCCGTTCACTCCATGACCCGAGATATGGGCTCTGGATCTCCCGTTCACTTCATGACCTGAGATATGGGCTCAGGGATCTCCCGTTCACTCCATGACCTGAGATATGGGCTCTGGATCTCCCGTTCACTCCATGACCCGAGATATAGGCTCAGGGATCTCCCGTTCACTCCATGACCTGAGATATGGGCTCTGGATCTCCCGTTCACTCCATGACCTGAGATATGGGCTCTGGATCTCCCGTTCACTTCATGACCTGAGATATGGGCTCAGGGATCTCCCGTTCACTCCATGACCCGAGATATGGGCTCTGGATCTCCCGTTCACTCCATGACCTGAGATATGGGCTCAGGGATCTCCCGTTCACTCCATGACCCGAGATATGGGCTCAGGGATCTCCCGTTCACTCCATGACCTGAGATATGGGCTCAGGGATCTCCCGTTCACTCCATGACCCGAGATATGGGCTCTGGATCTCCCGTTCACTTCATGACCTGAGATATGGGCTCAGGGATCTCCCGTTCACTCCATGACCCGAGATATGGGCTCTGGATCTCCCGTTCACTCCATGACCTGAGATATGGGCTCAGGGATCTCCCGTTCACTCCATGACCCGAGATATGGGCTCAGGGATCTCCCGTTCACTCCATGACCTGAGATATGGGCTCAGGGATCTCCCGTTCACTCCATGACCCGAGATATGGGCTCTGGATCTCCCGTTCACTCCATGACCTGAGATATGGGCTCTGGATCTCCCGTTCACTTCATGACCTGAGATATGGGCTCTGGATCTCCCGTTCACTCCATGACCTGAGATATGGGCTCAGGGATCTCCCGTTCACTCCATGACCTGAGATATGGGCTCTGGATCTCCCGTTCACTTCATGACCTGAGATATGGGCTCTGGATCTCCCGTTCACTCCATGACCCGAGATATGGGCTCTGGATCTCCCGTTCACTTCATGACCTGAGATATGGGCTCAGGGATCTCCCGTTCACTCCATGACCTGAGATATGGGCTCTGGATCTCCCGTTCACTTCATGACCTGAGATATGGGCTCTGGATCTCCCGTTCACTCCATGACCTGAGATATGGGCTCTGGATCTCCCGTTCACTCCATGACCTGAGATATGGCCTCTGGATCTCCCGTTCACTCCATGACCTGAGATATGGCCTCTGGATCTCCCGTTCACTCCATGACCTGAGATATGGCCTCTGGATCTCCCGTTCACTCCATGACCTGAGTTATGGGCTCAGGGATCTCCCGTTCACTCCATGACCTGAGTTATGGGCTCAGGGATCTCCCGTTCACTCCATGACCTGAGTTATGGGCTCAGGGATCTCTCAGTCAGTGTTTACATTTGCATTTTCATGCGAGTCTAAAGTAATCTGCATGCAGTTGACCAAGTTATTGTCTCATAATAACAGGCCAATCAGATTAATAAAAGCGCTGAGACCATTTCTTCCTTGATGGTTTCCTAACAACACTCCTAATAGAATAGCTGGAGAGGCGTGTAGATGACTATCACCCACAGCCTGACAGAGCAATCTCAGCTCTCTCTCTCTCTCTCTCTCTCTCTCTCTCTCTCCCTTGCTCCGTCTCTCCACCATCTTATACCCCTCTCTCATCTCTTCTCCCGATTCAAGCCCCCCCTCCCCCTCTCTCTCCCTCCATTCCTCCTCTCCCTCCCTCCATCCCTCCCTCTCCCCTTTCTCTGTTTTCTGTCAGCGCTCGGCTCTGCAGTGGGAACCAGATTAGAATGATTGAAACAAACGCACATGAAAAATTCATATGGAATAATAGGAGATCTGTGAATGCTTGAGGGATGAATGTTCCATTGCCCTCCACATTAAATATCCCCTCTTTCCCACCAGTCAAAATGAAACGGTTCTTACCATCATTCTAACCTTCACTAACTCTCTCTCTCTCTCTCCCTCTGTCACTCTGCCTCTCTCCCTTTCCTCCTTTCCCCCTTATCATTCCCCCTGTCCTCTCTCGCTATTTCTTCTCTCTCTCTCTCCTTCCCCCCTTCCCTCTCCTTTACCTCTTTATGTTCTATCTCTCTCTCCCCCCCTTCCCCTCTTTATGTTCTATATCTCTCTCTTACCCTCTCTCCTTCCCCCTTCCCCTCTTTATGTTCTATCTCTCTCTCTGACTCCCTCTCCTTCCCCCTTCCCCTCTTTATGTTCTATCTCTCTCTCTGACTCTCTCTCCATCCCCCCTTCCCCTCTTTATGTCCTATCTCTCTCTCTGACTCCCTCTCCTTCCCCCTTCCCCTCTTTATGTTCTATCTCTCTCTCTGACTCTCTCTCCATCCCCCTTCCCCTCTTTATGTCCTATCTCTCTCTCTGACTCCCTCTCCTTCCCCCTTCCCCTCTTTATGTTCTATCTCTCTCTCTGACTCTCTCTCCATCCCCCCTTCCCCTCTTTATGTTCTATCTCTCTCTCTGACTCTCTCTCCATCCCCCCTTCCCCTCTTTATGTCCTATCTCTCTCTCTGACTCCCTCTCCTTCCCCCTTCCCCTCTTTATGTTCTATCTCTCTCTCTGACTCCCTCTCCTTCCCCCTTCCCCTCTTTATGTTCTATCTCTCTCTCTGACTCTCTCTCCATCCCCCTTCCCCTCTTTATGTTCTATCTCTCTCTCTGACTCTCTCTCCATCCCCCCTTCCCCTCTTTATGTTCTATCTCTCTCTCTCTGACTCTCTCTCCATCCCCCTTCCCCTCTTTATGTTCTATCTCTCTCTCTGACTCTCTCTCCATCCCCCCTTCCCCTCTTTATGTTCTATCTCTCTCTCTGACTCTCTCTCCATCCCCCCTTCCCCTCTTTATGTCCTATCTCTCTCTCTGACTCCCTCTCCTTCCCCCTTCCCCTCTTTATGTTCTATCTCTCTCTCTGACTCTCTCTCCATCCCCCCTTCCCCTCTTTATGTTCTATCTCTCTCTCTGACTCTCTCTCCATCCCCCCTTCCCCTCTTTATGTTCTATCTCTCTCTCTGACTCTCTCCATCCCCCCTTCCCTCTCCTTTACCTCTTTCTTTTCTCTCTCTCTGTCTAACTCTCTCTCCTTATTATGCTCCCTTCACACACTATTTCTGTTTCTTTTTTCTCTTTTTTGTTTCCCTCTCTCATTTCCCCTCTCTATCTCTCTCTCTCTCTCTCTCTCTTCTTCTTTCTCCCGCTCCCTGTCTCTCTCTCTGACCCTTTCGCTCTCTCCCCGTCTCTCCCTGTCTCTCATCTCTCTCTCCCCCTCCAGGCCAAGTCAAGGTAGTGTTTGTTCTTTATAAGAACTTGGGCTCCTTCCTGTCTACGGAGAACGCCACGGTGAAGATGGAGCTGGAGGCGGCACCGGGGGAGCGGGGATTGGCAGTCAACTCCCACGTCATCGCCGCCTCCATCAATAAAGAGTCCAGCAGAGTGTTCCTCACTGAGCCGGTGGTATTCACACTCAAACACTTACAGGTATACACTTACAGATACATTTAATGTCATACGCTAACAGGCTCATAATAATGGCTGGAACATAGCGAATGGAATGGCATCAAATGCATGAAAACCATGTGTTTGATACCATTCCACTCATTTTTACCTTTATTTAATTAACTAGGCAAGTCAGTTAAGAACAAATTCTTATTTTCAATGACAGCCTAGGAACAGTGGGTTAACTGCCTGTTCAGGGGCAGAATGACAGATTTGTAGCTTGTCAGCTCAGGGATTTGAACTTGCAAACTTCCAGTTACTAGTCCAACGCTCTAACCACTAGGCTACCCTGCCGCCCCATTACGCTCCATTACGCTCCTTAATTCACCTCAATTAAGGTGCCACCAACCTCCTGTGACTCACACACATACAGTCCACAAACTCTCCCATACACACAATACACTCCCATATACACAATACACTCCCATATACACAATACACTCCCATACACACAATATACACCCATACACAATACACTCCCATGTACACTCCCATATACAATACACTCCCATACACACAATATACACCCATACACAATACACTCCCATATACACTCCCATATACACCCATACACAATACACTCCCATACACACAATATACACCCATACACAATACACTCCCATATACACTCCCATATACACCCATACACAATACACTCCCATACACACAATATACACTCATACACAATACACTCCCATACACACAATACACACCCATACACACAATACACTCACATACACACAATACACTCCCATACACAATCCACTCCCATACACACAATACACACCCATACATAATACACTCCCATACACACCCATACACAATACACTCCAGTATACACACTTCACTCCCATACACACACCCATACATAATACACTCCCATACACACAATACACAGCCATACACAATACACTCCAATATATACACTACACTCACGTAATAATTAAAACTCACTTCCTCGAGCTGTAGTAGACAAACAAGCCCATACACATACTGTACTGTAGTAGACAATCAGGCCCATACACATACTGTACTGTAGTAGACAAACAAGCCCATACACATACTGTACTGTAGTAGACAAACAAGCCCATACACATACTGTACTGAAGTAGACAAACAAGCCCATACACATACTGTACTGTAGTAGACTAACAAGCCCATACACATAGTGTACTGTAGTAGACAAACAAGACCATACACATACTGTACTGTAGTAGACAAACAAGCCCATACACATAGTGCATAGTGTACTGTAGTAGACAAACAAGACCACATACTGTACTGTAGTAGACAAACAATCCCATACACATAGTGTACTGTAGTAGACTAACAAGACCATACACATACTGTACTGTAGTAGACAAACACGCCCATACACATACTGTACTGTAGTAGACCATCAAGCCCATACACATACTGTACTGTAGTAGACAAACAAGACCATACACATACTGTACTGTAGTAGACAAACAAGCCCATACACATACTGTACTGTAGTAGACAAACAAGCCCATACACATACTGTACTGTAGTAGACAAACAAGACCATACACATACTGTACTGTAGTAGACAAACAAGCCCATACACATACTGTACTGTAGTAGAAAACAAGCCCATACACATACTGTACTGTAGTACACATACTGACAAACAAGCCCATACACATACTGTACTGTAGTAGACAAACAAGCCCATACACATACTGTATGTAGTAGACTGTACTGTAGTAGACAAACAAGCCCATACACATACTGTACTGTAGTAGACAAACAAGACCATACACATACTGTACTGTAGTAGACAAACAAGCCCATACACATACTGTACTGTAGTAGACAAACAAGCCCATACACATACTGTACTGTAGTAGACAAACAAGCCCATACACATACTGTACTGTAGTAGACAAACAAGACCATACACATACTGTACTGTAGTAGACAAACAAGCCCATACACATACTGTACTGTAGTAGACAAACAAGCCCATACACATACTGTACTGTAGTAGACAAACAAGACCATACACATACTGTACTGTAGTAGACAAACACGCCCATACACATACTGTACTGTAGTAGACAAACAAGCCCATACACATACTGTACTGTAGTAGACAAACAAGACCATACACATACTGTACTGTAGTAGACAAACAAGCCCATACACATACTGTACTGTAGTAGACAAACAAGCCCATACACATACTGTACTGTAGTAGACAAACAAGACCATACACATACTGTACTGTAGTAGACAAACAAGCCCATACACATACTGTACTGAAGTAGAAAACAAGCCCATACACATACTGTACTGTAGTAGACAAACAAGCCCATACACATACTGTACTGTAGTAGACAAACAAGCCCATACACATACTGTACTGTAGTAGACAAACAAGACCATACACATACTGTACTGTAGTAGACAAACACGCCCATACACATACTGTACTGTAGTAGAAAAACAAGCCCATACACATACTGTACTGTAGTAGACAAACAAGACCATACACATACTGTACTGTAGTAGACAAACAAGCCCATACACATACTGTACTGTAGTAGACAAACAAGCCCATACACATACTGTACATACAAACAAGCCATGTACTGTAGTAGACAAACAAGACCATACACATACTGTACTGTAGTAGACAAACAAGACCATACACATACTGTACTGTAGTAGAAAACAAGACCATACACATACTGTACTGTAGTAGACAAACAAGCCCATACACATACTGTACTGTAGTAGACAAACAAGCCCATACACATACTGTACTGTAGTAGACAAACAAGACCATACACATACTGTACTGTAGTAGACAAACACGCCCATACACATACTGTACTGTAGTAGACAATCAAGCCCATACACATACTGTACTGTAGTAGACAAACAAGCCCATACACATACTGTACTGTAGTAGACAAACAAGACCAAACAAGACCATACACATACTGTACTGCAGTAGACAAACACGCCCATACACATACTGTACTGTAGTAGACCCATACACATACTGTACTGTAGTAGACAAACAAGCCCATACACATACTGTACTGTAGTAGACAAACAAGCCATACACATACTGTACTGTAGTAGACAACAAGCCCATACACATACTGTACTGTAGTAGACAAACAAGCCCATACACATACTGTACTGTAGTAGACAAACAAGACCATACACATAGTGTACTGTAGTAGACAAACACGCCCATACACATACTGTACTGTAGTAGCCAACAAGACCATACACATACTGTACTGTAGTAGACTAACAAGCCCATAAACATACTGTACTGTAGTAGCCAACAAGACCATACACATACTGTACTGTAGTAGACACAACAAGCCCATACACATACTGTACTGTAGTAGCCAAACAAGCCCATACACATACTGTACTGTAGTAGACAAACAAGCCCATACACATACTGTACTGTAGTAGACAAACAAGCCCATACACATACTGTACTGTAGTAGCCAACAAGACCATACACATACTGTACTGTAGTAGACAAACAAGCCCATACACATACTGTACTGTAGTAGACAAACAAGATCATACACATACTGTACTGTAGTAGACAAACAAGCCCATACACATACTGTACTGTAGTAGACAAACAAGCCCATACACATACTGTACTGTAGTAGACAAACAAGACCATACACATACTGTACTGTAGTAGACAAACAAGCCCATACACATACTGTACTGTAGTAGAAAACAAGCCCATACACATACTGTACTGTAGTAGAAAACAAGCCCATACACATACTGTACTGTAGTAGACAAACAAGACCATACACATACTGTACTGTAGTAGACAAACACGCCCATACACATACTGTACTGTAGTAGACAAACACGCCCATACACATACTGTACTGTAGTAGACAAACAAGACCATACACATACTGTACTGTAGTAGACAAACAAGCCCATACACATACTGTACTGTAGTAGACAAACAAGCCCATACTGTAGTAGACAAACAAGCCCACACATACTGTACTGTAGTAGACAAACAAGACCATACACATACTACTGTACTGTAGTAGACAAACAAGCCCATACACATACTGTACTGAAGTAGACAAACAAGCCCATACACATACTGTACTGTAGTAGACAAACAAGCCCATACACATACTGTACTGTAGTAGACAAACAAGCCCATACACATACTGTACTGTAGTAGACAAACAAGACCACATACTGTACTGTAGTAGACAAACAAGCCCATACACATAGTGTACTGTAGTAGACAAACACGCCCATACACATACTGTACTGTAGTAGCCAACAAGACCATACACATACTGTACTGTAGTAGACTAACAAGCCCATAAACATACTGTACTGTAGTAGCCAACAAGACCATACACATACTGTACTGTAGTAGACTAACAAGCCCATACACATACTGTACTGTAGTAGCCAACAAGCCCATACACATACTGTACTGTAGTAGACAAACAAGACCATACACATACTGGACTGTAGTAGACAATCAAGCCCATACACATACTGTACTGTAGTAGACAAACAAGCCCATACACATAGTGTACTGTAGTAGACATACAAGACCATACACATACTGTACTGTAGTAGACAAACAAGCCCATACACATAGTGTACTGTAGTAGACAAACAAGCCCATACACATAATGTACTGTAGTAGACAAACAAGACCATACACACACTGTACTGTAGTAGACAAACAAGCCCATACACATACTGTACTGTAGTAGACTAACAAGCCCATACACATACTGTACTGTAGTAGACAAACAAGACCATACACATACTGGACTGTAGTAGACAAACAAGCCCATACACATACTGTACTGTAGTAGACAAACAAGCCCATACACATAGTGTACTGTAGTAGACAAACAAGACCATACACATAGTGTACTGTAGTAGACAAACAAGCCCATACACATACTGTACTGTAGTAGACAAACAAGCCCATACACATAGTGTACTGTAGTAGACAAACAAGACCACATACTGTACTGTAGTAGACAAACAATCCCATACACATAGTGTACTGTAGTAGACAAACAAGCCCATACACATAATGTACTGTAGTAGACAAACAAGACCATACACATACTGTACTGTAGTAGACAAACACGCCCATACACATACTGTACTGTAGTAGACCATCAAGCCCATACACATACTGTACTGTAGTAGACAAACAAGACCATACACATACTGTACTGTAGTAGACAAACAAGCCCATACACATACTGTACTGTAGTAGACAAACAAGCCCATACACATACTGTACTGTAGTAGACAAACAAGACCATACACATACTGTACTGTAGTAGACAAACAAGCCCATACACATACTGTACTGTAGTAGAAAACAAGCCCATACACATACTGTACTGTAGTAGACAAACAAGCCCATACACATACTGTACTGTAGTAGACAAACAAGCCCATACACAGACTGTACTGTAGTAGACAAACAAGCCCATACACATACTGTACTGTAGTAGACAAACAAGACCATACACATACTGTACTGTAGTAGACAAACACGCCCATACACATACTGTACTGTAGTAGACAAACAAGCCCATACACATACTGTACTGGGGTAGAAAACAAGCCCATACACATACTGTACTGTAGTAGACAAACGAGCCCATACACATACTGTACTGTAGTAGACAAACAAGCCCATACACATACTGTACTGTAGTAGACAAACAAGCCCATACACATACTGTACTGTAGTAGACAAACAAGACCATACACATACTGTACTGTAGTAGACAAACACGCCCATACACATACTGTACTGTAGTAGACAAACAAGCCCATACACATACTGTACTGTAGTAGACAAACAAGACCATACACATACTGTACTGTAGTAGACAAACAAGCCCATACACATACTGTACTGTAGTAGACAAACAAGCCCATACACATACTGTACTGTAGTAGACAAACAAGACCATACACATACTGTACTGTAGTAGACAAACAAGCCCATACACATACTGTACTGAAGTAGAAAACAAGCCCATACACATACTGTACTGTAGTAGACAAACAAGCCCATACACATACTGTACTGTAGTAGACAAACAAGCCCATACACATAGTGTACTGTAGTAGACTAACAAGCCCATACACATAGTGTACTGTAGTAGACAAACATGCCCATACACATACTGTACTGTAGTAGACAAACAAGACCATACACATACTGTACTGTGGTAGACAAACAAGACCATACACATACTGTACTGTAGTAGACAAACAAGCCCATACACATAGTGTACTGTAGTAGACAAACAAGCCCATACACATACTGTACTGTAGTAGACAAACAAGCCCATACACATAGTGTACTGTAGTAGACAAACAAGCCCATACACATACTGTACTGTAGTAGACAAACAAGACCATACACATAGTGTACTGTAGTAGACAAACACGCCCATACACATACTGTACTGTAGTAGATAAACAAGCCCATACACATACTGTACTGTAGTAGACAAACAAGACCATACACATACTGTACTGTAGTAGACAAACACGCCCATACACATACTGTACTGTAGTAGACAAACAAGACCATACACATACTGTACTGTAGTAGACAAACAAGCCCATACACATACTGTAATGTAGTAGACAAACAAGCCCATACACATACTGTACTGTAGTAGACAAACAAGACCACATACTGTACTGTAGTAGACAAACACGCCCATACACATACTGTACTGTAGTAGACAAACACGCCCATACACATACTGTACTGTAGTAGACAAACAAGCCCATACACATACTGTACTGAAGTAGACAAACAAGCCCATACACATACTGTACTGTAGTAGACAAACAAGCCCATACACATACTGTACTGTAGTAGACAAACAAGCCCATACACATACTGTACTGTAGTAGACAAACAAGACCACATACTGTACTGTAGTAGACAAACAAGCCCATACACATAGTGTACTGTAGTAGACAAACAAGCCCATACACATACTGTACTGTAGTAGACAAACAAGACCATACACATAGTGTACTGTAGTAGACGAACACGCCCATACACATACTGTACTGTAGTAGCCAACAAGACCATACACATACTGTACTGTAGTAGACTAACAAGCCCATAAACATACTGTACTGTAGTAGCCAACAAGACCATACACATACTGTACTGTAGTAGACTAACAAGCCCATACACATACTGTACTGTAGTAGCCAACAAGCCCATACACATACTGTACTGTAGTAGACAAACAAGCCCATACACATACTGTACTGTAGTAGACAAACAAGCCCATACACATACTGTACTGTAGTAGCCAACAAGACCATACACATACTGTACTGTAGTAGACAAACAAGCCCATACACATACTGTACTGTAGTAGACAAACAAGATCATACACATACTGTACTGTAGTAGACAAACAAGCCCATACACATACTGTACTGTAGTAGACAAACAAGCCCATACACATACTGTACTGTAGTAGACAAACAAGACCATACACATACTGTACTGTAGTAGACAAACAAGCGCATACACATACTGTACTGTAGTAGAAAACAAGCCCATACACATACTGTACTGTAGTAGAAAACAAGCCCATACACATACTGTACTGTAGTAGACAAACAAGACCATACACATACTGTACTGTAGTAGACAAACACGCCCATACACATACTGTACTGTAGTAGACAAACACGCCCATACACATACTGTACTGTAGTAGACAAACAAGACCATACACATACTGTACTGTAGTAGACAATCAAGCCCATACACATACTGTACTCTAGTAGACAAACAAGCCCATACACATACTGTACTGTAGTAGACAAACAAGACCATACACATACTGTACTCTAGTAGACAAACAAGCCCATACAGATACTGTACTGTAGTAGAAAACAAGCCCATACACATACTGTACTGTAGTAGACAAACAAGACCATACACATACTGTACTGCAGTAGACAAACAAGCCCATACACATACTGTACTGTAGTAGACAAACAAGCCCATACACATACTGTACTGTAGTAGACAAACAAGCCCATACACACACTGTACTGTAGTAGACAAACACGCCCATACACATACTGTACTGTACTAGACAAACAAGCCCATACACATACTGTACTGTAGTAGACAAACACGCCCATACACATAGTGTACTGTAGTAGACAAACAAGCCCATACACATACTGTACTGTAGTAGACAAACAAGCCCATACACATACTGTACTGTAGTAGACAAACAAGCCCATACACATACTGTACTGTAGTAGACAAACAAGCCCATACACACACTGTACTGTAGTAGACAAACAAGCCCATACACATACTGTACTGTAGTAGACAAACAAGCCCATACACATACTGTACTGTAGTAGACAAACAAGCCCATACACATACTGTACTGTAGTAGACAAACAAGCCCATACACACACTGTACTGTAGTAGACAAACAAGCCCATACATATACTGTACTGTAGTAGACAAACAATCCCATACACATAGTGTACTGAAGTTGACAAACAAGCCCATACACATGGGGTACTGTAGTAGACAAACAAGCCCATACACACACTGTACTGTAGTAGACAAACAAGCCCATACACATAGTGTACTGTAGTAGACAAACAAGCCCATACACATAGTGTACTGAAGTAGACAAACAAGCCCATACAAATACTGTACTGAAGTAGACAAACAAGCCCATACACATACTGTATACAGAGCATCAAACCCTACGTCCCCCACACTGTACACACTGTTCTGTTACTGTGCATATGCATTACAATATATTTCACCTCTCACCCTTTCTCTCTCTCTCCCACATATTTGCCAACTGTTTAAATAGGCTGTATTTTCTTTCCCTGTCATCTGCTTGTACTGTATATAAACATGTTTAAATGGATTGCAGCACTTTATGTTCATTATTTATGTCTGTGTGTTGTTATAAAGCCTGCGACATAACCATTTACCTTGGGTATCAATAAAGTTAATTCATTTTCATTTGAAATATCCCCTCTCTCTCTCTCTCTCACTCTCTCCCTCCAGTTGGAGAACCACTACAGTCCCAACTGTTCGTTCTGGAATTACTCTGAGAGGTCGATGACAGGCCAGTGGTCGTCTCAGGGCTGTAGACTGCTGGACACCAACAGCACACACACCACCTGCTCCTGTTCCCACCTCACCAACTTTGCTGTGCTTATGGCCCACCACCAGCCTGATGTAGGTCCAGTGGATATTACACACACACACACACACACACACACACACACACACACACACACACACACACACACACACACACACACACACACACACACACACACACACACACACACACACACACACACACACTCACACACAGGAGCTCCACATTTGACTATACTGAAACTGTTATCTTTGACTCCAAAACTAACTACAATAATAAAAACCATCAAGAATTATGTTCAGTTTTAGTCATTTTGGAGGGAGGGTGGATAGAATGGGTTTTTTAAGCTTTTTTTATAGGGTTTTCAAGTTTCGGAATCTGCACCACATATATTGGGTGCGTTTGAGTGGTAAGGCTAAATATACAGTGCCTTGCAAAAGTATTCATCCCCCTTGTGTTTTTACTATTTTGTTGCATTACAACCTGTAATTTAAATTGATTTTTATTTGGATTTCATTTAAAGGGCGTACACAAAATAGTCCAAATTGGTGAAGTGAAATGAAAAAAAGAACTTGTTTCAAAGAATTCCCAAATATTTCAAACGGAAAAGTGGTGCGTGTATACTGTATGTATTCACCCCCTTTGCTATGAAGCCCCTAAATAAGATCTGATGCAACCAATTACCTTCAGAAGTCACATAATTAGTTAAATAAAGTCCACCTGTGTGCAATGTAAGTGTCACATGATCTAAGAATATATACACCTGTTCTGAAAGGCCCCAGTGTCTGCAAATCCAGTAAGCAAGGGGCACCACCAAGCAAGCGCCACCATGAAGACTAAGGAGCTCTCCAAACAGGTCAGGGACAAAGTTGTGGAGAAGTACAGATCAGGGTTGGGTTATAAAAATATCAGAAACTTTGAACATCCCACAGAGCACCATTAAATCCGTTATTAAAAAATGGAAAGAACATAGCACCACAACAAACCTGCCAAGAGAGGGCCGCCCACCAAAACTCATGGACCAGGCAAGGAGGGCATTAATCAGAGAGGCAACAAAGAGACCAAAGATCACCTCGAAGGAGCTGCAAAGCTCCACAGCAGAGATTGGAGTATCTGTCCATAGGACCACTTTAAGCCCTACACTACACAGAGCTGGGCTTTACGGAAGAGTGGCCAGAAAAAAAGCCATTGCTTTTTGGTGTTTGCCAAAAGGCATGTGGCAGACTTCCCAAACATATGGAAGAAGATACTCTGTTCAGATGAGACAAAAATTTTGCTTTTTGGCCATCCAGGAAAACACTATGTCTGGCTCAAACCCAACACCTCTCATCACCCTGATAACCCCATCCCCACAGTGAAGCATGGTGGTGGCAGCATCAGCAGGGACTGGGAAACTGATCAGAATTGAATGAATGATGGCTGGCGCTAAATACAGTGAAATTCTTGAGGGAAACCTGTTTCAGTCTTCCAGAGGTTTGAGACTGGGACAGAGGTTCACCTTCCAGCAGGACAATGACTCTAAGCATACTGCTAAAGCAACACTCAAGTGGTTTAAGGGGAAACATTTAAATGTCTTGAATGGCCTAGTCAAAGCCCAGACCTCAATCCAATTGAGAATCTGTGGTATGACATATTGCTGTACACCAGTGGAACCCATCCAGCTTGAAGGAGCTGGAGCAGTTTTGCTTGGAAGAATGGGCAAACATCCCAGTGGCTAGATGTGCCAAGCTTATAGAGACATACCCCAAGAGACTTGCAGCTGCGAAAGGTGGCTCTACAAAGTATTGACTTTGGGAGGGGTGAATAGTTATGCACTCTCAAGTTGTCATTTTTTTCTTTTTGACTTGTTTGTTCACAATAAAAAGTATTTTGCATCTTCAAAGTGGTAAGCATGTTGTGTAGATGAAATAACACAAATCCCCCAAAAATCGATTTTAATTCCAGGTTGTAAGGCAACAAAATAGGGAAAATGCCAAGGGAGGTAAATACTTTCGCAGGCCACTGTATGTGCGTGTACATTGTACTATCAATTGGTGAGAGAGCCTCAAATCTCATATTATATATAAACTCAGCAAAAAAAGAAACATCCCTTTTTTAGAACCCTGTCTTTCAAAGATCCTAAAAATCCAAATAACTTCACGTATCTTCATTGTAAAGGGTTTAAACACTGTTTCCCATGCTTGTTCAATGAACCATAAACAACTAATGAACATGTGGAACGGTCGTTAAGACACTAACAGCTTACAGGTGGTAGGCAATTAGGGTCACAGTTATGAAAACGTAGGACACTTAAGAGGCCTTTCTACTGACTCAACTGAAAGATGCTCAACTGCGTGAACATGCCTTAGGCATGCTGCAAGGAGGCATGAGGATTGCAGATGTGGCCAGGGCAATAAATTGCAATGTCCGTACTGTGAGACGCCTAAGACAGCGCTACAGGGGGACAGGACGGACAGCTGATCGTCCTGGCAGACCACGTGTAACAACACCTGTACAGGATTGGTACATCTGAACATCTGTGGGACAGGTACAGGATGGCAACAACAACTGCCCGAGTTACACCAGGATCACACAATCTCTCCATCAGTGCTCAGACTGTCCTCAATATGCTGAGAGAGGCTGGACTGAGGGCTTGCAGGCCTGTTGTAAGGCAGGTCCTCACCAGACACCGGCAACAACGTCGCCTATGGGCACAAACCCACTGTCGCTGGACCAGACAGTACTGGAAAAAGTGCTCTTCACTGACGAGTCGCGGTTTTGTCTCACCAGGGGTGATGGTCGGAATCACGTTTATCATCGAAAGAATGATCGTTACACCGAGGCCTGTACTCTGGAGCGGGATCGATTTGGAGGTGGAGGGTCCGTCATGGTCTGGGGCAGTTTGTCACAGCATCATCAGACTGAGCTTGTGAGTTAACGCTGTGAGTTACAGGGGAGACTGACATTCCTGTTTTTCAGGAAATCACGCACAGAATGAACAGTATGGCTGGAGGCATTGTCATGCTGGAGGGTCATGTGAGGATGAGCCTGCAGGAAGGGTACTACATGAGGGAGGAGGGTGTGTTCTGCCATGGCCAGCGAAGAGCCCGGATCCCTATCCCATTGAGCAAGTCTGGGACCTGTTGGATCGGAGGTTGAGGGCTAGGGACATTCCCCCCAGAAGTGTCCGGGAACTTGAAGGTGCCTTGGTGGAAGAGTGGGGTAACAGCTCACAGCAAGAACTGGCAAATCTGGTGTAGTCCATGAGGAGAAGATGCACTGGTGGCCACACCAGATGCTGACTATTACTTTTGATTTTGACCCCCCCTTTGTTCAGGGACACATTATTCAATTTCTGTTAGTCACATGTCTGTGGAACTTGTTCAGTTTATGTCTCAGTTGTTGAATCTTGTTATGTTTATACAAATATGTACACATCTTAAGTTTGCTGAAAATAAGCGCAGTTGACAGTGAGAGGACGTTTATTTTTTTTAAATGAATTTACATATACAGTATGTGAATCACGGCAAAGTGTGCTCCTGTTTCAGTCATGTCTTTGGTCACTTCCCGTGGGTCAAACAAAAACACCATAATGATTGGTTGACAATAGAGCCTCCTACAATTCAGGCAATGGCTACAGGGTGAAGTTGATGAAGAGCAAATGCAGAAACTTGAAGTTGACTGCAGTCAAAACTTCATGATCTTTGACCACATGGTTTTTGTCAAGTTCATGCAGTTGTCATATAGGCACAAGTCAGACAGATGTTATCACCATAATGCAACACACTTTGGAAGGCTGTGACCAAAAATGGTCAACGACTTGACAAAAGTGATCAAACATGCCCTGTTTCTGCGATAACTCTTGGACTCTTGACAACATGATAAAATGTTATTACACATTGCTGAAACAAGCAAGGTGTTGTAGCAAACGATGAATAAAATGGTCTTGGAACCGCTCACCCTAGCAATTTGACTGGTAAACTCATGGGTACACTCGCAATGGCTGCCTGGTATTGTGACGCAATCATTTCCACGGTAATGTAGAATGTTCAGTGAAATTATGTTAACTGATGTGGCTAATACAGTGGAATATATGTTTATGTAATCTCATTAGAGCTGAATCAACCAATCACAGCACATATAATTAAGAATTTGAATACTAGAATGGACATGAACCTTCTTATGATGGGATAAAGATCTGCCATTTTGGTTAGGGAGTTGGTCTGTTAGCTAGCTAGCCATCCAATTGTAGAGGAATAATTCCATTCATTTTTCAAAGAAACTGCCAATATGCCAACATTCTATTCAAACAATGCAGTCAATCCACATCCATAAACTTGCTGAAATCAGTTGCTGATGTAACGTTGAGGGTTTATTAAATAGCCCCTCTAGTAATTTAACAGGATCTCTATGACACAGCACATATTGATGGCCGTCACTAGATAACACACCCACAATCATACTTATGACTAAACTCCACCCATTCCTACATTATCCCCACCCATTTCTACAATTTCTCAAAACAGGAAGTAAAAGCAGGAAGTAAAAACAAGAAATTCATAGACATAGCTATGCATGCAAGGACTGACCATCATGACTGATATCCAAATTATAGTTTTAACCTTGTTTTTTATGCTATACATTGTTTGTTTACATTTACTTTGTTTACAGAATAAACAAGCTTATTTTTGAAGTCCTGATGGGGTACGACAGTTGAACTAAGCTCATCTATAAGAAATATTCTTCAAGAATCAATGGGTGCATGTCATTAATTTACAAGGCAAAAAATGTGTGTAGCAACTGCTGATTGCCCCTTTACACTAAATAAAAACTAGTAAAGTGAATGTGAAACTAACTGAAACTAAACTGATTTAAAACAATGTTCTTCAAACTAATAGATATAAAGACGAATATAAAAACACTAAAATAGAATAACCTTGGCGCACACACACACACACACACACACACATACATGCACACACACGTACACACAAACACACACGTGCATGTAAACACACGCACACTTGCTCAAACTACTCTCTCTTTCTCCTTCAATCTCTCTCTCTCTCTCTTTATTTCTCCCTCCCACGCACTCACACTTACAAATTCATGTCCTGCAACTCTGACTGACATTCACTTGAATGTGAATGTCATGTATTTTTTCAGGATGTCTTGTCTTCTTGTCTACATTTTAGCTGAATGAGAATACATTTACAAATATAAACTCTCTCACTCTCACCCTGTCCCTCCTTGTCTTTCTCCTTGTCTCCCATCATTACTACCTCCCATCCCTTTCCTCCCTATATCTGTCTCACCTCACCTCTTCCTCTTCTCCCCCATCTCTCTCCCCCACCCCTATTCCTCCCTCTCCATCCCCACCATCCCTCTCTCCACAGTACCCTGGGAGGATGCATGAGTTGATCCTGTTTGTGATCACCTGGGTGGGCATAGTGATCAGCTTGGTGTGCCTGGCTATCTGCATCTCTACCTTTTGCTTCCTGAGGGGCCTGCAGACCGACCGCAACACCATCCACAAGAACCTCTGCATCAACCTCTTCATCGCAGAGCTCCTCTTCCTTATTGGAATCGACAAGACCCAGTACCACGTGAGTAGGGGAGGGGAGAGGGAGAGAGGGACATGTAGCCTGGTTCCAGATCTATTTGTGCTGTCTTGTTAAGTCATAAAGACATTGTCATGTGGCATGTGAAATAACTGATCTGGGGCCAGGCAAGGGGACAAGTGCCTCGTACATGGAACACCTAATACAGGACAGATACAGTATACGTCTGTCTCGCACTTGGAACACCATCAGACAGACTAAAGGGGAAGTGCTTTTCATTATGGACCATGCGAATGAAAAGGTCCTCTGTTACAGGGCTTGAATGACCCTATGCTGTCTTTTTCTGGATCTTACTCACCTTCCTTTGCTATTTTCCCTTTCTCTTTCACTCCTTTTCACCCCTCTGTTTTTTAAATCTCTATTTTTATTTTATTTTACTCTCCTTCTCATTCTTTCTCTCTCACTCCCTGACCTCCCTCTGTCTCCCTCTTTCTCCTTCTCCTTCTCTCTGTCTCAGATTGCCTGTCCGATCTTTGCTGGGCTGCTTCACTTCTTCTTCCTGGCTGCATTCTCCTGGATGTGTCTGGAGGGGGTGCAGCTCTATCTGTTGCTGGTGGAGGTGTTTGAGAGCGAGTACTCCCGCAAGAAGTACTACTACTTGTGTGGCTACTGCTTCCCAGCTCTGGTGGTGGGCATCTCGGCAGCCATAGACTACCGGAGCTATGGGACCAAGAAAGCGTACGTGTGAAGCAGTCCCTTTTCACCTGCAGATTGAGAGACAGGGTTATGCTAGTTTAGTGTGCCTAGACTGTTCCCCTGACGGGGAATGTAATATGGAGTGTAGTTTGAAGAGGATTGTTCTCTTTCGTTCTCTTCCCCCCACGGACAAGGGTTTTGAACAGAGTTAGCCAAAGCCTGCTGATTAGCTTCTATAAGATATCCTCCGAGACAGGGGATGAGTGTGTGTGTGTGCATGGGTACATGTGTGCGAGTGTGACTGTGATATTTGAATCTTTTCCTATGTCCCATGTCTAGGTGCTGGTTGCGGGTGGATAACTACTTCATCTGGAGCTTCATTGGCCCTGTTTCTTTTGTTATTATGGTACAGTCATTCATTATGATGCTATTATGACCAACTGTATTACATTCTTTTTCATTCAGGCTTCTTACTTATTTACTTAATCCTCTTAGTTACTGGAGAAATATAGGGCCTGTACTAAAGACTAACTTCACAAATTTACAACAATTTAAGACCAGAGGGTGTTCTAGGATTCCACTGAATGTGTTGAAGACGTGTGTAACCTTTGACCTTTCCCCCCCTAGCTGAACCTGGTGTTCCTCATGATCACCGTGCACAAGATGACCCGCAACTCCTCTGCCCTAAAACCTGACTCCAGTCGCCTCGACAACATCAAGTGAGTCCCACTCAGCAGATGTTAGGGGTCAGTGAAGCCTCCCAGGTCATGTGATTAAGGCATTTCCTGTATTAGTGAGAGATGGGTTGGAAATCTGAAAAATGAAGGAAAAGCAGAATAATGTTTGTCATATTGTCCAGACTGTTTACATAGTATATGTAAATCCAGGACACTTAAATTAGTATGATATGTAATGTTTGGTGTGGTTACATAAGACAGAAGGTTACTTAAGGCAAAAACAAAAGTAGGGTGGTTGGTCTGGGTTGATGGGTGGACAAATAACATAAACGTCTAGCAACCCAAAGGTTGAGTGTTTGAATCTCATCATGGACAACTTTAGCTAATTAGCAACTTTACAACTAGTTACTACTTTTTAGCTACATTGCAACTACTTAGCATGTTAGCTAACCCTTCCCCTAACCTTATAACCCTTCACCTATCCCTAACCTTAACCTTAACCCTTTTAACTAACCTTAACCTTAACCCTTTAACCTAACTCCTATCCTTAACCATAAATCCTTAACCTTAAATCCTAACCTCAAGAGCTAGCCACCTAGCTAACGTTAGCAACAACAAATTGGAATTTATAACATATATAAGTTTTGAAATAAGGGAGATCCACAAATGAATACATACCATACCGTAACATATCATACTAAATGTAGTATCTCAGATTTAGGTACAGTATAATACAAAATGCTCTGAGACCACGTTGTATTGTAATAACAATGAGTCATTTTCAAAGCAGATATTCCAGATAGTAGGTTCAAAGCCAGTACAGTTGAGACACATGCATCTTAAGGCAAAACAGCCATGCTGGGTAGAGGGTTGGCTTCGGTCTGTGTGAGTGGTTTCATTGTGATGCTAAGCTAACATTAGCATGCCCTCTCCTCCCCAGGTCATGGGCTATTGGGGCCATCGCCCTGCTCTTCTTGCTAGGTCTGACCTGGTCCTTCGGCCTCCTCTTCATCAATGAGAACACGGTCATCATGGCTTACCTCTTCACCACCTTCAACGCCTTCCAGGGCATGTTCATCTTCATCTTCCACTGCGCTCTGCAGAAAAAGGTAACTCAAACACTCACATATCTAAAAGTGACCTTTTCTATTGAGTAAACTAAGCATAACATTTTAAATAGACATGATGGAATATAATTACAGTCTGCAGCCTGATTTATGTTGTTACTTTCCCTTAATAATTCCTGTGAGAAGGAGGTGATTATTTAACCAAATTTTAATTAAACAGGGTAATTATGCATCACTAGGTGCACTATTCAGAGCTCTGTCTATTTGAAATGTTAATTTGCTCAAAGCATGTATGTCTTTGCCTGATGAAAATCTTGCCCTAAAAGGTCTGTGCCCGTATGTTCAGAATGAAAAATACATAAATGTATAATTCTTGTGTAATTTATATGTCTAGGCTACATTGAAGTTTTTCTTTAGCTGTTTTAGGCTATCTGGCTTTAGCCTTAGGGCCTAACTGTACATGCACCAATAACCTACATGCCAAACTGAAAATTATTTTGGGAACGGGTAGAAAAGTTCACTTTGACCCACAGAGGCAAAAATAACAATGTCAGAGTTTAATTCAAGAGAAAAGCTCAAAATGGAGAGTTGTAAATAAAGAGAAGGGAGGCCAGAAAAGTTAGAAGTGGTAAAAGAGGATGATAGCAGTGCTGGCTATGTTATGTGTGATGGTTGTGAGGCACTATACAAATTCAACACACAAGACGAGGACTATAGGCCTATGGCACATCAAGGGAACTGTAGCCTACTGTTCAGATGGGTTAAATGGAAATGGAAATCTGGACACTGCCTGTAGGTCTATAACCTCTCACATAGTCTTAATATCAGAATATCAGAATTAAGCATTTCTTGTAGTAAAATGATACAACAAATGTAGGCTATATTTTGATTCTGGGACAGGAGTGGAGAAATATGATTTCTTTCAGCATTTTGAGAGAATGTGAATGTGCAGTTAGATACTGTCAGCAAAGGTGCACTCTTTATCAACATCATAAAAGCTGATAGTATTTCAACCACATAAAATATGCATCCAGGCCGAACTGAAATCTTAACAGAAACATGTTGGGTCGTTTTCACAGCTTACAACCGGTCAAACTGATGTAATTTGGAAATGTACTTAATTTTTTTTCTTATTACATTTTCTCCCCGGTCCCTAAACATCTTTCCTCCACGAAAGAAGCAGAGATGACAGAGAACTTTAGACTACCTGTCACCGTTCTGACCTTAGTTCTGTTGTTATGTCTTTGTTTTAGTATGGTCAGGGCGTGAGTTGGGGTGGGTAGTCTATGTTCTTTTTTCTTTAATTTGGGATTTCTGTGTTTGGCCTGGTATGGTTCTCAATCAGAGGCAGCTGTCAATCGTTGTTCCTGATTGAGAAACATACTTAGGTAGCCTGGTTGTCCCTGATTGAGAACCGTACTTAGGTAGCCTGGTTTCACTTTTGAGTTGTGGGTGATTGTTTCCTGTTGTAATGTTTGTTTCACATTTCAGGACTGTTTCTGTTTTTCTGTTTGTATCAGTCACTTTGTTATTTTGTATTCTTTAGCGTTCACTTGAATAAACTAAAATGGACACTTACCACTCTGCACATTGGTCCAATCTCTACTACTCCTCCTCAGAGGAGGAAAAAGAAACCCGTGACACTACCGATATTAACTAGATTGAAGGATTCAATTTATGATCTTATTCTGGTGAGCAATGGTTTATTTAGTCTTCTAAGGCAACATATAATGACAGAAGAGAAGGTGCATGTATCTAATTATAGACAAGATTACTTTTTATTTTACCTTTATTTAACTAGGCAGGTCAGTTAAGAACAAAGTCTTATTTTCAATGACAGCCTAGGAACAGTGGGGTAACTGCCTGTTCAGGGGCAGAACAACAGATTTGTACCTTGATGGCGCAGGGATATGAACTTGCAACCTTTCGGTTACTAGTCCAACGCTCTAACCACTAGGCTACCCTGCCACCCCGACTAACTAATAGTCTACCAAAATGTTGAAAATTAGAAGCAGAAACATATCTAAATCATGCAACAACAAAAAGTCTTGCACCCCCTGTCAAAAAATCGTTCTGCCATCTTTGACTGTAGCCTACTGCACATTTTCTATATTAGCGGTTCCGGTACAGATTTTCACTTTATCACATATAGTTGGGTGGTTGAGGATGGGTTATTAGCAGTTATGGGCAGGTGCTGGTGAATAAACAGCCGACTCGCGCACCACTAGTGTGTATGTATGCGAGTCTACAGCTTACATGCGTGTGTCCAAGCCATGTTTGCCCTCTCTCTCCATGCAGGTGCATAAGGAGTACAGTAAGTGTCTGCGTCACTCGTACTGCTGCAGCCGTACCTCCACCACCAGCTCCCACGGCTCCCTGAAGAACTCTGCCCTGCGTGCCAACAACCGCTACTACACTGGCAACCAGGCCCGCCACGCTGCCGCACACAGACAGGTCAGTGAACGGACATACGCACACGCACAGACACCACAAACACATACACACCACACACACACATGTGCACGCATGCATACACGCACAGACTCTAAGGGACTACATGGGTGCACACACAGGCCACATCATGCCATACACAAACCCACAGATTACGGCTACACGCACCAATCTACAAAGTTTAGGCCTGTCCCATACCTAATTCTCTTTGACAACACTCTAAACACACACACGCCATACACTCTTTCTACAGTTGACATACCGGCTATCACACGCTTCACAAATCTAATATCATCTCTATTTGGATCTACCACGTCTCAATCTGATGTTGTTTATCTGCGTGCATTAACTTGTTTATGTTAGTATGCCTACTGCGTGAGCTTATTTACTTCATGTATCTCTGGTAGCATGTATGTGTTTGCTTAGTAGTTTTAGACAGATCCATGTAAGCTTGACAGTGTTCCAGCCTCACATAGTTACAATATCATATCATATTGTTTATTCCTGTCTGTCTATCTATCTGTCTGTCTGTCTTGTTAATTCCTGTCTGTCTGTCTTGTTAATTCCTGTCTGTCTGTCTTGTTAATTCCTCTCTGTCTGTCTTGTTAATTCCTGTCTGTCTGTCTTGTTAATTCCTGTCTGTCTGTCTTGTTAATTCCTCTCTGTCTGTCTTGTTAATTCCTGTCTGTCTGTCTTGTTAATTCCTGTCTGTCTGTCTTGTTAATTCCTCTCTGTCTGTCTTGTTAATTCCTGTCTGTCTGTCTTGTTAATTCCTCTCTGTCTGTCTTGTTAATTCCTGTCTGTCTGTCTTGTTAATTCCTGTCTGTCTGTCTTGTTAATTCCTCTCTGTCTGTCTTGTTTTGCTTCACTGTGTGCTTCTCTTCTCCGGCGTTCCAGAGTCGGATCCGCAGGATGTGGAACGACACGGTTCGGAAGCAGACGGAATCTTCCTTCATGGCGGGAGACATCAACAGTACTCCTTCACTCAACCGTGGTGAGACTCCCCACCCCCTTAACCCCCCTCTAACCCCCCTGCTGTCCCCCTCTCCAATCACGCACACCTCTATGGCAGGCTCATCAGAACTGACAGACAGACAGGCAGAACGAAGTAGGAGCACCGCTGAGTCTACTGTCAGAGACAGAGAGCGAGGAAGAGGAGCCAGTGTACATTGACACGAGCAATAGCCTGAGCAGCCGGTGGCATACCGTCGCCGTGGCAGCCATCGTCATGGGGATCAGAATTATCTGGGAGGGAGGGAAGAGTTGATGATGACAAAGAGGTAGTCGCTAAATCAACCGTCACTCTTTATGTTAATTTCATCCATTTTGTTTTTAATGAACTGATTAGCGTACGAGCTGGCTGGGGGTAATTAGTCTTATTGAAGAGAGTGACAGGAACAAGTGAGGGAGGGGGTGTGAGGAGAGGAGGAGAGAGTAAGAAGAGAGGAGGGGAGGGGAAGGAGATTCGCTTTCCTGGAACTGACATCACGGAGGAAAAAGTATACACTGATTATACCAAACATTAGAAACACCTTCCCAATATCCACTCTGCAAGGTGTTGAAAGCGTTCCACAGGGATGCTGGCCCATGTTGACTCCAATGCTTTCCACCGTTGTGTCAAGTTGGCTGGAGGTCCATTGGGTGGTGGACCGTTTTTGATAAACACGGCAAACTGTTGAGCGTGAAAAATCCAGCAGCGTTGCAGTTCTTGACACAAACCGGTGCACCTGGCACAAACCGGTGCACCTGGCACAAACCGGTGCACCTGGCACAAACCGGTGCACCTGGCACAAACCGGTGCACCTGGCACAAACCGGTGCACCTGGCACATGCTACCGTATCCTATACACAATCCATGTCTCAAGGCTTAAAAATCTTTCTTTAACCGGTCTCCTCTACTTCATCTACACCGATTGAAGTGGATTTAACAAGTGACATCAATACGCTTTCACCTGGATTTACCTGGTCAGTCTGTCATGGAAAAAGCAGATGTTCTTAATGTTTTGTATAGTAGTTTATGTGTAGTTTATAGGGAAAGTGGAAGGAGGATGTGAGGGACAGAGGAAGCTGGGATAAAGAGAGTAGGAGGGGTAGGTGAAGGACGGATAGAGCTAGAGGGAGAAACGCTAAACAAAGGCGCTGCCAAGTGTGAAGTCCTTTCTTTTCCCAAGCGTTTGAGAAAAGTTTGTCATTGTTGGCAGAAAGCGAAAGATGGCCGCGCCATTCGAGAGACAGAGAGAAAGCGAGAAGTAAAGAGAAGGAGAGACTCTATCATGGAGCAATAATTAAATGGGACGAATCTCGGCGAGAGCCGCTGTCTTCGTTGTTATCGCTGGCATCTCTTATCTCTTTGATTTCCCCACTTAACTTCTTTATCAACTTGTTTCTCTTCAGACAATAGTGATCTGTCCAGGAGACAAGGCGTGATGAGGCTTCCTCCTCTCTGAATGAAGCTCCCCAGATTCCCAGTGCCTGCCCTACTTTCTCTCTCCAACACTTAAAAGTTGTTGTTTTTAAATTGTCGACAGGATATTCTTTCCAGGTGTTTCTGGACAGCTAATCCTGAGTAATTTGGTGTGGAGAGAGACAGGGACAAGAGAGCGAGAGAGAGAGAGAGAGAATGAGAGAGGGGATAAAAGAGTGACTGTGTGCGTAAGGTAGAGAGCAGGAGAAAGAATTGGAGAGTGAGTTGAATGAGGGAGTTGATGGGTGAACGAACTAACAAAGAAATGAAAGAATGTGAGTGTTTTAGTGTGAAATTCTCTCTGTGAATTTCTGTCTTTCTCATTGTCTCTGTGATGAATGGTTTGGTTGAGACCTGATGGTTGCACTAGACCACTCTCCGTCATGCTGTCCTATTTTTAATTTCATGGCATTTCTATTCGACCGCCTGGGGCTGAAGCCATACATGGGCATTATAGAACATTCTCAATGTTCCATTTCTTTGAATTATATTTGTCTAAAGGTGGCATTCGCATTTCACTGTGAAATGAACTGTGTTTCAATGACTGCACTCTCTGACTACGTAATGATATGCATTAGTATTCCCCCTTCGACTACGTGGTAAGATACAGAACAATATTCCAAATGGCAACACTGCCTGCAAACAGCACCTTTCCGCAGGAAATGTATTTTACTCAAAGGTTACAATAGCAAGGTAAACACATTCAGGGGTGTCCTGTCAAATACATTACTCTGTAGAACATTACTGTCAATCGATTTGAATAGGAATTTAACATCTTTTTGAATAAACTGTCAATGGCCTGTATTACTATGTATAATGTTAATTATGTATTATGTGTAATATTCATTATGTATTATATTTTGAGGCATTGTTATGACATTTATAAGGTGCCTCTAATTATATTGTCTGTTATATTTTTGTATTATCATATAATATGTTGTTAATATACCAAAACAAACCTAAAAATATGTTTATGGTAAAGTTGATGGTTATCGTAAAGTTGATGGTTATGGTAAAGTAGATGGTTATGGTAAAGTAGATGTTTATGGTAAAGTAGATGTTTACGGTAAAGTAGATGGTTACGGTAAAGTAGATGGTTACGGTAAAGTAGATGGTTATGGTAAAGTAAATGGTTATGGTAAAGTAGATGTTTATGGTAAAGTAGATGTTTATGGTAAAGTAGATGGTTATGGTAAAGTAGATGGTTACGGTAAAGTAGATGGTTATGGTAAAGTAGATGTTTACGGTAAAGTAGATGTTTACGGTAAAGTAGATGGTTATGGTAAAGTTGATGGTTATGGTAAAGTAGATGTTTACGGTAAAGTAGATGGTTATGGTAAAGTAGATGGTTATGGTAAAGTAGATGGTTATGGTAAAGTAGATGGTTATGGTAAAGTAGATGTTTACGGTAAAGTAGATGGTTATGGTAAAGTTGATGGTTATGGTAAAGTTGATGGTTATGGTAAAGTAGATGGTTATGGTAAAGTAGATGTTTACGGTAAAGTAGATGGTTATGGTAAAGTAGATGGTTATGGTAAAGTAGATGGTTATGGTAAAGTAGATGGTTATGGTAAAGTAGATGGTTATGGTAAAGTAGATGTTTACCGTAAAGTAGATGGTTATGGTAAAGTAGATGGTTATGATGTTTTGTCTCTTTCTCTTAGCCACCATGGGAAACCACCTCCTGACCAACCCAGTGTTACAGACCCGTACCGGCACCTCTCCCTACAACACCCTACTAGCTGAGAGCTTCACCCCCCCTTCTCCTGGGGTCTTCAACTCAACCGGTAAGTAAACCTTAGTGTGTGTGTGTGTGTGTATGTCCGTAGTGCGTGTGCTTCTGCATATTATGCAAATATATTTTCTTATTTTTTGCGTCTAAATATTTTTCTGTTTGTTAGTCTTTTTATGCCTCATTGTGTGTGGAGGATGGGAAAAGTGTGTGTCTGTTTCACTGGCGGTGAGTGTATGTATCTGTCAGACGGATTCAGCAGTAGAGAGAGAGAAAGCCATGCCAACTGCCTAGCCATCTGGCCAGGTCTCTAATCCTGCCTTGTTGATATGAAGAAGCAGAAATTGATTAGAAGTAAAGCTTCATCTGTGACTGAAGGAGAAATCTTGGGGACAGCTTCCCTTCTCAGACTCTCCCCAGAGTAAATGTGTCACATACAGTTGTAATGCTGTGATAATTCACTGAGAACAGCAGTAGACAGCGGTGGCTATAGTGATTGGGACACTGGACTCCATTCAGATTCATGTATCTGAGTTGTTCGGGTTTATGGAGCATTTTGATTGTAGGACTTAGACACTAGAAATACACTGAGTGTACAAAACATTAAGAACACCTGCTCTTTCCATGACATAGACTGACCAGGTGAATCCAGGTGAAAGCTATGATCCCTTATTGATGTCACTTGTTAAATCCACTTCAATCAGTGTAGATGAAGGGCAGGAGACTGATTAAAGAAGGATGTTTAGGCCTTGAGACAATTGAGACATGGATTATGTATGTGGACCTTTCAGAGGGTGAATGGGCAAGACAAACATTTTTTTTTAAAAGTGCCTTTGAACCAGGTATGGTAGTAGGTGCCAGGTGCATCTGTTTGGAACTCAATATTAGGAATGTGTCCTTAATGTTTTGTACACTCAGTGTATATACTGTTGAAGTCGGAAGTTTACATACACTTAGGTTGGAGTTACTAAAACTCATTTTTCAACCACTCCACAAATTTCTTGTTAACAAACTAGTTTTAGAAATGTGAATGACACAATTCATTTTTACAACTATTGTTTACAGACAGATTATTTCACTTATAATTCACTGTATCACAATTCCAGTGGGTTAGAAGTTTACATACACAAAGTTGACTGTGCCTTTAAACAGCTTGGAAAATTCCAGAAAATTATGTCATGGCTTTAGAAGTTTCTGATTTCATTTGGAGGTATGGATGTATTATAAGGCCTACCTTTAAACTCAGTGCCTCTTTGCCTGGCATCATGGGAAAAGGAAAAGAAATCAGCCAAGACTTCAGAAAACAATTGTAGACCTCCACAAGTCTGGTTCATCCTTGGGAGCAATTTCCAAATGCCTGAAGGTACCACGTTCATCTGTACAAACAATAGTACGCAAGTATAAACACCATGTACGCAATCCCAGAACAACAGCAAAGGACCTTGTGAAGATGCTGGAAGAAACAGGTACAAATGTATCTATATCAACAGTAAAACAAGTCCTATATCGACATAACCTGAAAGGCCACTCAGCAAGGAAGAAGCCACTGCTCCAAAACCGCCATTAAAAACAGCCAGACTACGGTTTGCAACTGCACATGGGGACGAAGATGTTACTTCTTGGATAAATGTCCTCTGGTCTGATGAAACACAAATAGAACTGTTTGGCCATAATGACCATCGTTATGTTTGGAGGAAAAAGGGGGAGGCTTGCAAGCCAAAGATCACCATCCCAACCGTGAAGCACGGGGCTGGCAGCATCATGTTGTGGGGGTGCTTTGCTGAAGGAGGGACTGGTGCACTTCACAAAATAGATGGCATCATGAGATAGGAAAATGATGTAGATATATTGAAGCAACATCTCAAGACATCAGTCAAGAATTTAAAGCTTGGTCGCAAATGGGTCTTCCAAATGGACAATGACCTCATGCATACTTCCAAAGTTGTGGCAAAATGGCTTAAGGACAACAAAGTCAAGGTATTGGAGTGGCCATCTCAAAGCCCTGACCTCCACCCTATAGAAAATGTGTGGACAGACCTGAAAAGCATGTGCGAGCAAGGAGACCTACAAACCTGACTCAGTTACACCAGCTCTGTCAGGACGAATGGGCCAAAATTCACCCAACTTGTGGTGGGAAGGTTGTGGAAGGCTACCTGAAACGGTTGACCCAAGTTAAACCATTTAAAGGCATGCTACCAAATACTAATTCAGTGTATGTTAATTAACTTCTGACCCAATGGGAATGTGATGAAAGAAATAAACCTGAAATAAATCATTTTCTCTATTATTGTTCTGACATTTCACATTCTTAAAATAAAGCTGTGATCCTAATTGACCTAATACAGGGAATTTTTACTACGATTAAATGTATTTGGCTAAGGTGTATGTAAACCTCAGACTTCAATTGCAGTATACTAGATAGATCTTCTGGCAGTAGCCCTTAGGTGGTAGTCCTACTTTGTATTCCCTATTTTTACAGTAGAGCTATCCAGAGTATTCTCATATTACTGTAGGTCTTAAGTAGTAGAGCTATCCAGAGTACTCTCATAGTACTGTAGGTCTTAAGTAGTAGAGCTATCCAGAGTACACTCATAGTACTGTAGGTCTTAAGTAGTAGAGCTATCCAGAGTACTCTCATAGTACTGTAGGTCTTAAGTAGTAGAGCTATCCAGAGTACTCTCATAGTACTGTAGGTCTTAAGTAGAGGCGCTATCCAGAGTGCTCTCATAGTACTGTAGGTCTTAAGTAGTAGAGCTATCCAGAGTACTCTCATAGTACTGTAGGTCTTAAGTAGTAGAGCTATCAAGAGTACTCTCATAGTACTGTAGGTCTTAAGTAGTAGAGCTATCCAGAGTACTCTCATAATACTGTAAGTCTTAAGTAGAGGCGCTATCCAGAGTACTCTCATAGTACTGTAGGTCTTAAGTAGAGGCGCTATCCAGAGGACTCTCATAATACTATAGGTCTTAAATAGAGGCGCTATCCAGAGGACTCTCATAATACTATAGGTCTTAAGTAGTAGAGCTATCCAGAGTACTCGCTCTGTGCTCCCTCCTCTCTATCTGTGTGCTCCCTGCCTGACTAAGAGGGAGTGTGCCAGCCAGTAGAGAGTTACTATAGTAGCAGCCTGTTGTGTCGTAGTAGAGGCCAGAAATTGTAGACAGCATCTCTGTTTAATATTTGAAATACTCTCTGCACAATGCGTCAGGCAGCCTGACGGCCACGGGGTCCGGCTCAGCAGTGGCAGGGACATTTTTAGAACCCGGAGAGGAAGTAGGAAGTGTACTTCATTAGAATGTCTAATTAGCCCTTCCACCACCGCCATAGCAACAGCCGACGAGTCTTGATTAAAATCATACCACGCATTAAAAATTAAATCCACACCGAACCGCAGTCTAACACGGATTTGCTTAGGGAAGCCATGCCTCACCATGCCTCTTATTTCAATGCGATCACCCTGTGATGGCAATTTGGGAGGAAAATCACAACATATTTTGGTGTGTTGAATGCGCGTCGTAGAATAATCATTACTGCTACTTTATGAGATGGTGGTGCATGCATTATGGATGTACTGAATCACAGGCTCACAGACAGCAGAATATACTACAGTGGTTTCTGTGTGTGTGTGTGTGTGTGTGTGTGTGTGTGTGTGTGTGTGTGTGTGTGTGTGTGTGTGTGTGTGTGTGTGTGTGTGTGTGTGTGTGTGTGTGTGTGTGTGTGTGTGTGTGTGTGTGTGTGTGTGTGGTGTAAATGATGGTGAATTATCATGTAAAAACTACAAGTTGTGTGTTTGTTTATGAGGCCGTTTGTGTGCCTGTGCTTTATCAATGATTTATAGATGATTTCCACTAGATGACTAACAGGAGGCGCTGTTTTGAAGCCACCACTCCTCCATCTTGGCACACCCTCACCGTTGTAAACATTTTTGGGGGAAGCTATGGAAAAGCATTTATTAATGTCTACATTTGTTTTTGTCACGTTTATTATATTATATATAGAGCTAAACATAAAATAAAAAAATATATATAATTTTTGGTTCTGACATTACTGTCCCCACTACAACATCAAAATACTTAAAAATACATGTCATTGTGTCCTTGAAACATTGAATAAACATACTGTATAATTCCATGAATTCCTATGGAGGACTGCTTCTTCTGAAGAATGCCTAAATGGCTGACCGGTGGCTTCAAAGCCTCTTACTGGCTAATACATTGACTTGTATATTTGTTTGAGTGGTTTGACTTTTGTTGTGGGTATTATTGACTGATGTGTTCTCTTGTTGGTCTTTATCATAGCAATAAAAGCTATTGATTGTAGAGAGAGTGGGTGCGAGAGGGAGAGCAAAATAGAGCGACAGAGAGAGAGAGAGAGTGATGAAAGAGAGAGAGAGGAGTAAAAGTGACTCACTCACCAGTATTTTTCATTCCTTTCTTTGTGGCTTCTCCGTGGATCTACAGGAACCTTCCGTGACCCAAGTATGTCCACATCTATAAACCTTTATGTTACTATCAGTGTGTATTATAGTGTTTACACAAATATTATATTTTCTCCAAATAATAATGTTTAAGTCCTAATTCTATTTAATAACCCCTATGTGTTGTGTGTGCTGTGTGTTTGTGCAGAGAACATTCTGTGTAAGGCCCGTGAACCATGTGGTATGGACACCCTGCCCCTCAATGGTAACTTCAACAACAGCTACTCCCTCCGCAGCGTGGGGCCAGTGGGCGGTGGCGGGGGCAGCTGTGACTTCCTGGGCGGGGGCATGGGGTGTGCAGACACCCCCCCTCCCCTCCTCAACCCCCGCGGGTCTGAAACCCTGGGCGGGGACGGAATACGGCGCAACCTGTCTGACGCAGCTGCCTTCGAGAAGATGATCATCTCTGAGCTGGTGCACAACAACCTGCGTGGGGCAGGAGCTGGGGGCGGGGATAGGGTCTGTGGTAGTCTGGCGAGGGGCCCTCCTCACGGCGGAGTAGGCCGAGGCACAGGAGTAGCTGTGCCAGAGCCGAGCATCAGCCTGGACGACGACGAGGACTTCCTGTCCAGAGAAGGCGGGTGCCAGAGGACGCCGCAGGACGTGGAGCTGCTCTACAAAGCCCTGGAGGAGCCGCTGCTACTGCAGAGAGCACAGTCTGTCCTTTACCAGTCTGACCCCGAGGAGTCAGAGAGCTACACGGCCGACCTCACAGAGAGCCTGGGCCACAGCGGCCACAGTGGGCACAGCGCCGGAGGCCAGGGTTCTGGGGGACAGGGCCCTGACTCTCCCGCCAGGGACTCCCTGTACACCAGCATCACCAACCTGCGAGACTCGCCCTACCCGGACAGTAGCCCCGAGCCCCTGGAGGTGGTTCCCCGCTCGGCCCAGCCCCCTGAGGAGCTCTATTACAGCTCTGGGAGGCCCGCCCTGGGGTCTCGAGGAGCACCCATGCAGACCTTCTACCAGGCCCCGCCCCCCAGGAGGCCCAGTAGGGAGGGGGAGGGGCACCTCAGCCAGGAGCCCACCCACAGCGAGGGAGACGGACAGATGCAGCTGGTCACCAGCCTGTGACTGGAACCGCGAGGATGCGGACGAGGACCAAGATGATGAGGATGAGGAGGAAGGCTGGCTGGTTGCCTCCTCAGAACCCGCCTCTCTCTCTTTCTCTCGCTCCTCTCCACTTCCTGCTTGATTGGTTGCCTTTTTTCCCCTCTTTATTTGTATTGAAAGATGAGCGAGCAAATGTACATTTAAGGAGAGTTTAGCTGTCTCCACGGCAACAGTCTTATCCTAGAGAACCTCCGCTGTCTGGTGGAGATGAGTGATGGCTGAGTTGTTCTTCTCTGGAACATTCACCCGCTCTCTCCTCTCTCTTCAACATCCCCCTTTCTCTTGGCACGCAGCAGACAGATGCCAGGTCCAGCACTCTGAATGTACCAATCCAACAAACCCCTTATACCTTACTCCTACAGAGCTACAGATATTTCTCAACTTAACTTTGTTCAAAGTACATTTTTATTTAATTTCACTGAATTTCTACAAACATTCCTCTCGAGAAATTGGTCTCATTTTCTAGTTCCCTTTTCTCTTTCCCTTTTTCATGTTCCATTTCTCTTTTTGTTCACTCATCATTTGCTCGGCGTAGTTTGCTGTGGAGACAGGGGATATACTGTAGTAGCCTATTATACCATAGGAAAGAAATCTCTGAAAGCTACTTCAGTGTTGCCAAAAATACATTTTCCCAGCCAGAACAGAAACTGGAGCATTCGCACACACACAGACATACACACACAGACATACACACACATACACACACACACACACACACACACCCACTCACTCACAGAAGTGCTTGTTTCTGAACATCAGACACAACCCTCCATCTGAGTAAAAAGAAGCCAGAACAATTGTTCAGACAAAGGCAGTTGGAGCTGTCTAAGAGTAGTTGCCTTTATTTTATCTTGCTATGAACTGACTCTTATGTACAGAACTAGAGGAGAGACTTAGGAAGTACACCACAGGACAGGAAGGCTGTTTGAGGGGTCAAGGGTCAGGGGTCAAGAGGTAGATCTTTAGGACTCGAGGAACGGACAAGGACTTTTTTTAATTTGGGCTCTTTAGTTATTTTCTTCAGACATTTGAAAAGTAAAAGACTGCTTTACTAACTTTGAAGAAGAATATGTTATCTTGGTGACTTTCTGTTGCATCACCCGGAGGGTTGTAAGGGACAGATTGTGCACCCTTTAAGAATGGATGTCCTCTTCAATGGATGTGTCCCCGTCACCAATGTGTGGTTGTGACAGAATGGACTCTTAATGTTGGAACCACTTCAGCCGTTACGCAAGTCTAACCCTGTACATATGAACCACACAAACTACAGTACTTACTCTACTCCTACCGTGTAAATACAGAAACCGGATGAAGAAAAGCAACAAAAAAGTAAGAAATATTAAAAACGGACTTCTTGTACTGCAACAAAAGAAAAAAAGAAAATGTTTTGGAGTTTGTGATCTGAATGATGCACTCTATCTCTCTGCCCGTCGTTATCTTGCTCTCTCACTGTCGTTCTCTTGACTCATAACTAGTGCTGTGCCATTCAGTGAAAATCTCTCAAACAGAAAAACAGAGAGAGAGAAAGAGTATGATGGGTGGTAGATTTTGCATACAAATAAAAACGTTTTTTTTTAAAAGTCCTGGCACAATTTTATGTAATATAATCCATTACATGTTGTTAATGTTTGACCTTTGACATTCCCAGACAGGAAGTGCTGTGTGGGCGGGTGGAGGGGGGATAGATGTCATAATAACATGTCATACTGTGCCTCATCACGGGCGTTCCAATGCATTGTGGTACAAGGGCAGCAGCCATAATGTGATTTTGGTCAGTAATGTATTGTTTGAAAGGTTATATCCTAGATACAACTAAATGATATCATTTTAATATGATGGGTTTTAGCATGTCAGATAACATTTGTTTTCTATCAAAACGTCTATCATTTTGCTGTTTCTAACAGATAGTTTCAGCATTATTCCAGAGCCTAATGTGACAGTGTGTGTGTGTGTGTGTGTGTGTGTGTGTGTGTGTGTGTGTGTGTGTGTGTGTGTGTGTGTGTGTGTGTGTGTGTGTGTGTGTGTGTGTGTGTGTGTGTGTGAGAGAGAGAGAGCATGTGTGCGAGTTTGTGTGTATGCGTACATGTGCAGGAGAGTGTGTATGTACATGTGGGTGTGCGATATGCTCAAGCATATGTACCATATTCGTGGGAATTTTGTAAGTGTGTACATTCAAAAAGCTATTTTTGTTGGGTGAATTGAATGCACATCAGAGGAAGGGGACAGTAATTCTAAATCTAGGAGAAAGCCTTTTATTCTATTAGCTTCCATCTCAAAGACAAGGGTAGCCAGATGCTTCTGTGTGGCTGTTCCTGAGGTTCAGGTACCAACGTAAAACTGGGACACTTCAGGCTGCCTCACAGGATCTTGAGCAAAGAACAAAAGACAGGGTTTGTCCGAAATGGCACCCTATTTCATATGTAGTGCAGTTCTGACCAGGGCAGCCTATAGATTGGACTACTATTGACCAGAGCCCTATGTAGTGAACTACTATTGACCAGAGCCCTATGTAGTGAACTACTATTGACCAGAGCCCTATGTAGTGAACTACTTTTGACCAGAGCCCTATGTAGTGAACTACTATTGACCAGAGCCCTATGTAGTGAACTACTATTGACCAGAGCCCTATGTAGTGAACTACTATTGACCAGAGCCCTATGTAGTGAACTACTATTGACCAGAGCCCTATGTAGTGAACTACTATTGACCAGAGCCCTATGTAGTGAACTACTATTGACCAGAGCCCTATGTAGTGAACTACTATTGACCAGAGCCCTATGGATTGGACTACTATTGACCAGAGCCCTATGTAGTGAACTACTATTGACCAGAGCCCTATGTAGTGAACTACTATTGACCAGAGCCCTATGTAGTGAACTACTATTGACCAGAGCCCTATGGATTGGACTACTATTGATCAGAGCCCTATGTAGTGGACTACTATTGACCAGAGCCCTATGGATTGGACTACTATTGACCAGAGCCCTATGGATTGGACTACTATTGATCAGAGCCCTATGTAGTGGACTACTATTGACCAGAGCCCTATGTAGTGGACTACTATTGACCAGAGCCCTATGTAGTGGACTACTATTGACCAGAGCCCTATGGATTGGACTACTATTGACCAGAGCCCTATGTAGTGAACTACTATTGACCAGAGCCCTATGTAGTGAACTACTATTGACCAGAGCCCTATGTAGTGAACTACTATTGACCAGAGCCCTATGTAGTGAACTACTATTGACCAGAGCCCTATGTAGTGAACTACTATTGACCAGAGCCCTATGTAGTGAACTACTATTGACCAGAGCCCTATGTAGTGAACTACTATTGACCAGAGCCCTATGTAGTGAACTACTATTGACCAGAGCCCTATGGATTGGACTACTATTGACCAGAGCCCTATGTAGTGAACTACTATTGACCAGAGCCCTATGGATTGGACTACTATTGATCAGAGCCCTATGTAGTGGACTACTATTGACCAGAGCCCTATGTAGTGAACTACTATTGACCAGAGCCCTATGTAGTGAACTACTATTGACCAGAGCCCTATGTAGTGAACTACTATTGACCAGAGCCCTATGCGAACAAAGACAGAACTTGGATCAAAGATGCATGCTGTGTTCAAAATGAAACCATAATGCAGGGAATAGGGTGCCATTTCAGACACAGACAGTACAGTCAGAATGACAGGCAGTTGACCATTGCGACCATCCAGTCAGAATGACAGGCAGTTGACCATTGCGACCATCCAGTCAGAATGACAGGCAGAGTTGACCAATGAGACCATCCAGTCAGAATGACAGGCAGAGTTGACCGATGGGACCATCCAGTCAGAATGACAGGTAGAGTTGACCGATGGGACCATCCAGTCAGAATGACAGGCAGAGTTGACCGATGGGACCATTCAGTCAGAATGACAGGCAGAGTTGACCGTTGAGACCATCCAGTCAGAATGACAGGCAGAGTTGACCAATGAGACCATCTAGTCAGAATGACAGGCAGTTGACCATTGGAACCATCCAGTCAGAATGACAGGCAGTTGACCGATGGGACCATCCAGTCAGAATGACAGGCAGAGTTGACCAATGAGACCATCCAGTCAGAATGACAGGCAGTTGACCGTTGGGACCATCCAGTCAGAATGACAGGCAGTTGACCATTGGGACCATCCAGTCAGAATGACAGGCAGTTGACCGATGGGACCATCCAGTCAGAATGACAGGCAGAGTTGACCGATGGGACCATCCAGTCAGAATGACAGGCAGAGTTGACCGATGAGACCATCCAGTCAGAATGACAGGCAGTTGACCGATGAGACCATCCAGTCAGAATGACAGGCAGAGTTGACCAATGAGACCATCCAGTCAGAATGACAGGCAGTTGACCGATGAGACCATCCAGTCAGAATGACAGGCAGAGTTGACCAATGAGACCATCCAGTCAGAATGACAGGCAGTTGACCGATGGGACCATCCAGTCAGAATGACAGGCAGTTGACCAATGGGACCATCCAGTCAGAATGACAGGCAGTTGACCGATGGGACCATCCAGTCAGAATGACAGGCAGTTGACCGATGGGACCATCCAGTCAGAATGACAGGCAGTTGACCGATGGGACCATCCAGTCAGAATGACAGGCAGTTGACTGATGGGACCATCCAGTCAGAATGACAGGCAGTTGACTGATGGGACCATCCAGTCAGAATGATAGGCAGAGTTGACCGATGGGACCATCCAGTCAGAATGACAGGCAGAGTTGACCGATGGGACCATCCAGTCAGAATGACAGGCAGAGTTGACCGATGAGACCATCCAGTCAGAATGACAGGCAGTTGACCGTTGGGACCATCCAGTCAGAATGACAGGCAGTTGACCATTGGGACCATCCAGTCAGAATGACAGGCAGTTGACCGATGGGACCATCCAGTCAGAATGACAGGCAGAGTTGACCGATGGGACCATCCAGTCAGAATGACAGGCAGAGTTGACCGATGAGACCATCCAGTCAGAATGACGGGCAGAGTTGACCAATGAGACCATCTAGTCAGAATGACAGGCAGTTGACCGATGGGACCATCCAGTCAGAATGACAGGCAGTTGACCGATGGGACCATCCAGTCAGAATGACAGGAAGTTGACTGATGGGACCAGAATGTCAGAATGACAGGCAGAGTTGACCAATGAGACCATCCAGTCAGAATGACAGGCAGTTGACCGATGGGACCATCCAGTCAGAATGACAGGAAGTTGACTGATGGGACCATCCAGTCAGAATGACAGGCAGAGTTGACCAATGAGACCATCCAGTCAGAATGACAGGCAGTTGACCGATGAGACCATCCAGTCAGAATGACAGGCAGAGTTGACCAATGAGACCATCCAGTCAGAATGACAGGCAGTTGACCGATGGGACCATCCAGTCAGAATGACAGACAGTTGACCGATGGGACCATCCAGTCAGAATGACAGGCAGTTGACCGATGGGACCATCCAGTCAGAATGACAGGCAGTTGACCGATGGGACCATCCAGTCAGAATGACAGGCAGTTGACCGATGGGACCATCCAGTCAGAATGACAGGCAGTTGACTGATGGGACCATCCAGTCAGAATGACAGGCAGTTGACTGATGGGACCATCCAGTCAGAATGACAGGCAGTTGACTGATGGGACCATCCAGTCAGAATGATAGGCAGAGTTGACCGATGGGACCATCCAGTCAGAATGACAGGCAGAGTTGACCGATGGGACCATCCAGTCAGAATGACAGGCAGAGTTGACCGATGAGACCATCCAGTCAGAATGACGGGCAGAGTTGACCAATGAGACCATCTAGTCAGAATGACAGGCAGTTGACCGATGGGACCATCCAGTCAGAATGACAGGCAGTTGACCGATGGGACCATCCAGTCAGAATGACAGGCAGTTGACTGATGGGACCAGAATGTCAGAATGACAGGCAGTTGACTGATGGGACCATCCAGTCAGAATGACAGGCAGAGTTGACCAATGAGACCATCCAGTCAGAATGACAGGCAGTTGACCGATGAGACCATCCAGTCAGAATGACAGGCAGAGTTGACCAATGAGACCATCCAGTCAGAATGACAGGCAGTTGACCGATGGGACCATCCAGTCAGAATGACAGGCAGTTGACAGATGGGACCATCCAGTCAGAATGACAGGCAGTTGACCGATGGGACCATCCAGTCAGAATGACAGGCAGTTGACCGATGGGACCATCCAGTCAGAATGACAGGCAGTTGACCGATGGGACCATCCAGTCAGAATGACAGGCAGTTGACTGATGGGACCATCCAGTCAGAATGACAGGCAGTTGACTGATGGGACCATCCAGTCAGAATGACAGGCAGTTGACTGATGGGACCATCCAGTCAGAATGACAGGCAGTTGACTGATGGGACCATCCAGTCAGAATGACAGGCAGTTGTCCGATGGGACCATCCAGTCAGAATGACAGGCAGTTGACCGTTGGGACCATCCAGTCAGAATGACAGGCAGTTGACCGATGGGACCATCCAGTCAGAATGACAGGCAGTTGACCGATGGGACCATCCAGTCAGAATGACAGGCAGTTGACTATTGGGACCATCCAGTCAGAATGACAGGCAGTTGACTGATGGGACCCTCCAGTCGGAATGACAGGCAGTTGTCCGATGGGACCATCCAGTCAGAATGACAGGCAGTTGACCGTTGGGACCATCCAGTCAGAATGACAGGCAGTTGACTCATGGGACCATCCAGTCAGAATGACAGGCAGTTGACTGATGGGACCATCCAGTCAGAATGACAGGCAGTTGACTGATGGGACCATCCAGTCAGAATGACAGGCAGTTGACTGATGGGACCATCCAGGCAGAATGACAGGCAGTTGACTCATGGGACCATCCAGGCAGAATGACAGGCAGTTGACTGATGGGACCATCCAGTCAGAATGACAGGTAGAGTTGACTCATGGGACCATCCAGTCAGAATGACAGGCAGTTGACTGATGGGACCATCCAGTCAGAATGACAGGCAGTTGACTGATGGGACCATCCAGGCAGAATGACAGGCAGTTGACTGATGGGACCATCCAGGCAGAATGACAGGCAGTTGACTGATGGGACCATCCAGGCAGAATGACAGGCAGTTGACTGATGGGACCATCCAGGCAGAATGACAGGCAGTTGACTGATGGGACCATCCAGGCAGAATGACAGGCAGTTGACTCATGGGACCATCCAGGCAGAATGACAGGCAGTTGACTGATGGGACCATCCAGTCAGAATGACAGGTAGAGTTGACTCATGGGACCATCCAGTCAGAATGACAGGCAGTTGACTGATGGGACCATCCAGTCAGAATGACAGGCAGTTGACTGATGGGACCATCCAGTCAGAATGACAGGCAGTTGACTGATGGGACAATCCAGGCAGAATGACAGGCAGTTGACTGATGGGACCATCCAGGCAGAATGACAGGCAGTTGACTGATGGGACCATCCAGGCAGAATGACAGGCAGTTGACTGATGGGACCATCCAGGCAGAATGACAGGCAGTTGACTCATGGGACCATCCAGTCAGAATGACAGGCAGTTGACTGATGGGACCATCCAGTCAGAATGACAGGCAGTTGACTGATGGGACCATCCAGTCAGAATGACAGGCAGTTGACTGATGGGACCATCCAGGCAGAATGACAGGCAGTTGACTGATGGAACCATCCAGGCAGAATGACAGGCAGTTGACTGATGGGACCATCCAGGCAGAATGACAGGCAGTTGACCGTTGGGACCATCCAGTCAGAATGACAGGCAGTTGACCATTGGGACCATCCAGTCAGAATGACAGGCAGTTGACCGATGGGACCATCCAGTCAGAATGACAGGCAGAGTTGACCGATGGGACCATCCAGTCAGAATGACAGGCAGAGTTGACCGATGAGACCATCCAGTCAGAATGACGGGCAGAGTTGACCAATGAGACCATCTAGTCAGAATGACAGGCAGTTGACCGATGGGACCATCCAGTCAGAATGACAGGCAGTTGACCGATGGGACCATCCAGTCAGAATGACAGGAAGTTGACTGATGGGACCAGAATGTCAGAATGACAGGCAGAGTTGACCAATGAGACCATCCAGTCAGAATGACAGGCAGTTGACCGATGGGACCATCCAGTCAGAATGACAGGAAGTTGACTGATGGGACCATCCAGTCAGAATGACAGGCAGAGTTGACCAATGAGACCATCCAGTCAGAATGACAGGCAGTTGACCGATGAGACCATCCAGTCAGAATGACAGGCAGAGTTGACCAATGAGACCATCCAGTCAGAATGACAGGCAGTTGACCGATGGGACCATCCAGTCAGAATGACAGACAGTTGACCGATGGGACCATCCAGTCAGAATGACAGGCAGTTGACCGATGGGACCATCCAGTCAGAATGACAGGCAGTTGACCGATGGGACCATCCAGTCAGAATGACAGGCAGTTGACCGATGGGACCATCCAGTCAGAATGACAGGCAGTTGACTGATGGGACCATCCAGTCAGAATGACAGGCAGTTGACTGATGGGACCATCCAGTCAGAATGACAGGCAGTTGACTGATGGGACCATCCAGTCAGAATGATAGGCAGAGTTGACCGATGGGACCATCCAGTCAGAATGACAGGCAGAGTTGACCGATGGGACCATCCAGTCAGAATGACAGGCAGAGTTGACCGATGAGACCATCCAGTCAGAATGACGGGCAGAGTTGACCAATGAGACCATCTAGTCAGAATGACAGGCAGTTGACCGATGGGACCATCCAGTCAGAATGACAGGCAGTTGACCGATGGGACCATCCAGTCAGAATGACAGGCAGTTGACTGATGGGACCAGAATGTCAGAATGACAGGCAGTTGACTGATGGGACCATCCAGGCAGAATGACAGGCAGTTGACTGATGGGACCATCCAGGCAGAATGACAGGCAGTTGACTGATGGGACCATCCAGGCAGAATGACAGGCAGTTGACTGATGGGACCATCCAGGCAGAATGACAGGCAGTTGACTCATGGGACCATCCAGTCAGAATGACAGGCAGTTGACTGATGGGACCATCCAGTCAGAATGACAGGCAGTTGACTGATGGGACCATCCAGTCAGAATGACAGGCAGTTGACTGATGGGACCATCCAGGCAGAATGACAGGCAGTTGACTGATGGAACCATCCAGGCAGAATGACAGGCAGTTGACTGATGGGACCATCCAGGCAGAATGACAGGCAGTTGACCGTTGGGACCATCCAGTCAGAATGACAGGCAGTTGGCCATTGGGACCATCCAGTCAGAATGACAGGCAGTTGACCGATGGGACCATCCAGTCAGAATGACAGGCAGAGTTGACCGATGGGACCATCCAGTCAGAATGACAGGCAGAGTTGACCGATGAGACCATCCAGTCAGAATGACGGGCAGAGTTGACCAATGAGACCATCTAGTCAGAATGACAGGCAGTTGACCGATGGGACCATCCAGTCAGAATGACAGGCAGTTGACCGATGGGACCATCCAGTCAGAATGACAGGAAGTTGACTGATGGGACCAGAATGTCAGAATGACAGGCAGAGTTGACCAATGAGACCATCCAGTCAGAATGACAGGCAGTTGACCGATGGGACCATCCAGTCAGAATGACAGGAAGTTGACTGATGGGACCATCCAGTCAGAATGACAGGCAGAGTTGACCAATGAGACCATCCAGTCAGAATGACAGGCAGTTGACCGATGAGACCATCCAGTCAGAATGACAGGCAGAGTTGACCAATGAGACCATCCAGTCGGAATGACAGGCAGTTGACCGATGGGACCATCCAGTCAGAATGACAGACAGTTGACCGATGGGACCATCCAGTCAGAATGACAGGCAGTTGACCGATGGGACCATCCAGTCAGAATGACAGGCAGTTGACCGATGGGACCATCCAGTCAGAATGACAGGCAGTTGACCGATGGGACCATCCAGTCAGAATGACAGGCAGTTGACTGATGGGACCATCCAGGCAGAATGACAGGCAGTTGACTGATGGAACCATCCAGGCAGAATGACAGGCAGTTGACTGATGGGACCATCCAGGCAGAATGACAGGCAGTTGACCATTGGGACCATCCAGTCAGAATGACAGGCAGTTGACCATTGGGACCATCCAGTCAGAATGACAGGCAGTTGACCGATGGGACCATCCAGTCAGAATGACAGGCAGAGTTGACCGATGGGACCATCCAGTCAGAATGACAGGCAGAGTTGACCGATGAGACCATCCAGTCAGAATGACGGGCAGAGTTGACCAATGAGACCATCTAGTCAGAATGACAGGCAGTTGACCGATGGGACCATCCAGTCAGAATGACAGGCAGTTGACCGATGGGACCATCCAGTCAGAATGACAGGAAGTTGACTGATGGGACCAGAATGTCAGAATGACAGGCAGAGTTGACCAATGAGACCATCCAGTCAGAATGACAGGCAGTTGACCGATGGGACCATCCAGTCAGAATGACAGGAAGTTGACTGATGGGACCATCCAGTCAGAATGACAGGCAGAGTTGACCAATGAGACCATCCAGTCAGAATGACAGGCAGTTGACTGATGGGACCATCCAGTCAGAATGACAGGCAGTTGACTGATGGGACCATCCAGTCAGAATGACAGGCAGTTGACTGATGGGACCATCCAGTCAGAATGATAGGCAGAGTTGACCGATGGGACCATCCAGTCAGAATGACAGGCAGAGTTGACCGATGAGACCATCCAGTCAGAATGACGGGCAGAGTTGACCAATGAGACCATCTAGTCAGAATGACAGGCAGTTGACCGATGGGACCATCCAGTCAGAATGACAGGCAGTTGACCGATGGGACCATCCAGTCAGAATGACAGGCAGTTGACTGATGGGACCAGAATGTCAGAATGACAGGCAGTTGACTGATGGGACCATCCAGTCAGAATGACAGGCAGAGTTGACCAATGAGACCATCCAGTCAGAATGACAGGCAGTTGACCGATGAGACCATCCAGTCAGAATGACAGGCAGAGTTGACCAATGAGACCATCCAGTCAGAATGACAGGCAGTTGACCGATGGGACCATCCAGTCAGAATGACAGGCAGTTGACAGATGGGACCATCCAGTCAGAATGACAGGCAGTTGACCGATGGGACCATCCAGTCAGAATGACAGGCAGTTGACCGATGGGACCATCCAGTCAGAATGACAGGCAGTTGACCGATGGGACCATCCAGTCAGAATGACAGGCAGTTGACTGATGGGACCATCCAGTCAGAATGACAGGCAGTTGACTGATGGGACCATCCAGTCAGAATGACAGGCAGTTGACTGATGGGACCATCCAGTCAGAATGACAGGCAGTTGACTGATGGGACCATCCAGTCAGAATGACAGGCAGTTGTCCGATGGGACCATCCAGTCAGAATGACAGGCAGTTGACCGTTGGGACCATCCAGTCAGAATGACAGGCAGTTGACCGATGGGACCATCCAGTCAGAATGACAGGCAGTTGACCGATGGGACCATCCAGTCAGAATGACAGGCAGTTGACTATTGGGACCATCCAGTCAGAATGACAGGCAGTTGACTGATGGGACCCTCCAGTCGGAATGACAGGCAGTTGTCCGATGGGACCATCCAGTCAGAATGACAGGCAGTTGACCGTTGGGACCATCCAGTCAGAATGACAGGCAGTTGACTCATGGGACCATCCAGTCAGAATGACAGGCAGTTGACTGATGGGACCATCCAGTCAGAATGACAGGCAGTTGACTGATGGGACCATCCAGTCAGAATGACAGGCAGTTGACTGATGGGACCATCCAGGCAGAATGACAGGCAGTTGACTCATGGGACCATCCAGGCAGAATGACAGGCAGTTGACTGATGGGACCATCCAGTCAGAATGACAGGTAGAGTTGACTCATGGGACCATCCAGTCAGAATGACAGGCAGTTGACTGATGGGACCATCCAGTCAGAATGACAGGCAGTTGACTGATGGGACCATCCAGTCAGAATGACAGGCAGTTGACTGATGGGACCATCCAGGCAGAATGACAGGCAGTTGACTGATGGGACCATCCAGGCAGAATGACAGGCAGTTGACTGATGGGACCATCCAGGCAGAATGACAGGCAGTTGACTGATGGGACCATCCAGGCAGAATGACAGGCAGTTGACTGATGGGACCATCCAGGCAGAATGACAGGCAGTTGACTCATGGGACCATCCAGGCAGAATGACAGGCAGTTGACTGATGGGACCATCCAGTCAGAATGACAGGCAGTTGACTGATGGGACCATCCAGTCAGAATGACAGGCAGTTGACTGATGGGACCATCCAGGCAGAATGACAGGCAGTTGACTGATGGGACCATCCAGGCAGAATGACAGGCAGTTGACTGATGGGACCATCCAGGCAGAATGACAGGCAGTTGACTGATGGGACCATCCAGGCAGAATGACAGGCAGTTGACTCATGGGACCATCCAGTCAGAATGACAGGCAGTTGACTGATGGGACCATCCAGTCAGAATGACAGGCAGTTGACTGATGGGACCATCCAGTCAGAATGACAGGCAGTTGACTGATGGGACCATCCAGGCAGAATGACAGGCAGTTGACTGATGGAACCATCCAGGCAGAATGACAGGCAGTTGACTGATGGGACCATCCAGGCAGAATGACAGGCAGTTGACTCATGGGACCATCCAGTCAGAATGACAGGCAGTTGACTGATGGGACCATCCTGTCAGAATGACAGGCAGTTGACTGATGGGACCATCCAGTCAGAATGACAGGCAGTTGACTGATGGGACCATCCAGGCAGAATGACAGGCAGTTGACTGATGGGACCATCCAGGCAGAATGACAGGCAGTTGACTGATGGGACCATCCAGGCAGAATGACAGGCAGTTGACTGATGGGACCATCCAGGCAGAATGACAGGCAGTTGACTGATGGGACCATCCAGGCAGAATGACAGGCAGTTGACTGATGGGACCATCCAGGCAGAATGTAGCGTTGCCATATTAAAGCGATGCCAGAGAGAAACCATCCATCAAACCAGAGACGTATTCATGAGGTTCCTTCCCCCTAAAGTCTGTCCCAACCTTAAAAAGCTGACAGTTTTGCCATTCTCTTTATTTATGTATTTTTCTAATGCTTTATTTATCTCTATATTTATTTATGTATTTGGAATATTTATTTCTATGTTCATTTATTCATGCTTTATTTTGTTTTTTTCAAGATCTCTGTACATAGCTGAGCTGTGCAATGCGAATGCTGAAGTAAGCCCATTTAAATGTGCAGTACATTTAGGCAAGTAGATGGATTCCCCAGCGTCCACTTCAGGGTGACATTTGGTAAGGGCCTGGGTGTCCCACTTCGTCCTAAAGAGTCCTAAAGGGCACATTCAGTTTAGTTGTGGCTCTTGGGGGAGAAAGGGAAGGGTTGAGAGCCAGGATAGAATTAAGAATATATTCGTTTTTTCCTCCATTTCTTCTTGGTAGAAGAATCTCTCTTAGTTCAGACTCAGATAGGAGGCCCAGGTGTTCTACAGGAGGCATGTGTGCAATACTGTGCTGGTGTGTCTGACTTGGTTTAACATTGGAAACGGCCTGGTTGGGTAGTGTTACTATATGCCTACCACTGGACGGCTGTGTATGTCTGTGTTTACAGAAGGATCTGATAATTATGCATATTTTCTTTTGCTTGTTACTGGAAATATTAATTAAACATTGGCCTTGCAGCTCATAGTTAATTCAATAGGAGTATTAACCAGTTAGCAATGGACAATTGAATGTATGTTGACTAGAAGGAATAAAGAAAGTAAATTAATGGCCTACACTGACCGCCATCATTATCATCACCACCTACACCTTTATTGATGTGATCTTCATAGTTTATCTTTAGCTGGTAACCTCACAGGGACAGACACTGTGCACGGACATACTCACCAGGAGGGGAAGAACCTGCATCACCATCTCCTGTGTAGGCTCTCTCTCTCTCTCTCTTCCCTCACCTCTCTCTCTCTCTCTTCCCTCACCTCTCTCTCTCTCTCTTCCCTCACCTCTCTCTCTCTCTCTTCCCTCACCTCTCTCTCTCTCTCTTCCCTCACCTCTCTCTCTCTCTTCCCTCACCTCTCTCACTCCATCCCATCCACCAGTGGGCTCCCTTTTAGCCCAGCATTAATCCCAGAGTTTTGTTTGGAGTTAATTTGTTTGTCTTAAGCTTTGTTTACACCAGATTGATATCTCAATAAACAGTGGAGCCGTACTGTATTGTGGTAATGCTAGTGATTATACAGCAGAAAGCACTGTAGGACCCAGAGACCTGCTCAATGGGAGTTTCACCCCCATCTAAATCCCTATGTTACCTCTGATTAGGATAATAACACTGGCTAATCATTTACTGTGCTGAGACCACAGAGGGAGAGACCTCTCTCTCTCTCTCACCCACTTCCATCCCACTACTCCCTGCCCGTGCATCTGGCCCCTACCTCCATGTGTGCAGGCAGGTGGATTGAAGGTTCTTATAGGATAGAGTTGGAGTCAGTCTGTCCCTTCAGTCTGCGGCCCCTGCAGCTCTACCCCAGTAGAACAGTCATCTCTCAGTGTTCCAATAGACAGCGGAGGACACTGTGATCTGACAGTAACGTTGCCCTGCTGCTGACCTCCTCAGATGGACTGTTTCTCTCCCAGGTTTGTGATGCCCATATCCTGTGACCTCTGCGTTAGTGTGAAAACATGTCAGTGGTTCCTCTGCAGCGGAGCGGAGGAGAGGAGGAGCACTGGGTCATGTAGTCTATTCCCAGGGAACTGCCATAAAGGAAGCGGTGTCAGGACATGTGATGTCACAGTTAGCCGGGGACAGAGTGTGTGGGGGGATGAGTGTCAGTGTGCCTCTGTGTTCGTGCAAGGTTATACAGGAGGCAGAGATAAGGATGTGATGTATTGTTCTAGATGCCTTACTGTTGCCGTGGTGAGGAGTCAGGAGGTTCCAGTTCATCAACTAGCCAGGCGCATTAGATCAACTCCACTGGCCTCACAGACCCATTGTAACAGTAACACAGAGGTCTCTGTCTGTGTAGTGAAATTATTGAGATATAATAGGAATCAACTGCCACATCTACTGGACAAGGGAGATTTTCAGAGTGATAAGGAATGTAACAGGCTTTCCTCTATGAAATTAGTACTATTTTGTTATTGGTCTCTTGTTGCGTGTCCACATGACTATATACAGTACATATATCATAGTTTTAACAATATGTAGGAGTATGATTACACAAATGCAGTGACAAGGATTGTGCTGTTTATTTTTGTGTTGGGTAACTGTCCGTCCATGGAGCTGAGTTATGGCTCAAAGCGGCGGCCATACACAGGGTGGGACTACAACAGATGGATTTCTGGGTAGGGTAGTCTGGGTACTCTACACCCGGAACCTCTGGTCCAAAATCAAAAAACACACACACACATACTACACGCATAGTAACACACATACATGTCCAGTCAGGTTAGGTAGTTTAAACTACTGTGTACAGTGAAGTGGCGCTAGAGATCATAAAAGATCATAAGGGATTTACCGTTTACATGTTCAAAGTCGATCCACGTAACCGTAGGAGCTAGGAGCAGGCTGACGTTGACCTATTCATTTTTGTAGGCATGTTTTTCTATTTCTGAATACACATCCCAGTACTCTGGCTCCTCTGACTGTGTGACTCTGATCTGAACTGTGTCTGAAACTCTGCATGTGTGGATGACTAACGCTATGGGACACTGATGGACCATCTCTGTGGTGAGCAGCTCCATGGGACACACATACTCCCCACGAGGCTGACTGGTCACTGTAGGCTAGAGATGCTGGTCTAAGTGGCCAGCCACCTATCGAGGTCTATTGATGAGTGTTCTGCATGGCTGTAAGTGTACAAGGGCAGGGTCTGGGAAATGTGCATGAGATGTTCTGGGCTCTATACAGTAGGAGGGGCTGTGATGCTGTTAGTAGCAGGTCAGTATGTTCATTGGTCAGACCCAGCCAGACAGTATTAGACATTAGGAATGACCAGACAGGTAGACAGTCTAAGGCAGAGAAGTGTTGGTAAGAGATGAGTGACGACTGGTAGAACTGTTGCTGGGTGTATGGATGGAAGGGCTCAGTTTGGGAGGTTCATCATCAGTAGGACCTTTGAGAACTGAGTACTGATCGTGTGCCATTGGGGTGATGACAATGTGTACATCTCCATTTAGAGTACTTCTCTTAGATTTGACGATGATGGGTTTTTCTCCATTCATTTATTCTGTACTTCTGAATCCTTTCTAAAGAGAAGTTGATGTAAAACCTTGATTCAGTTTTGTTCTTTTTTTATTTGAGGACTGATGTGTGATTATTTTCTCACGTCATTGCTTTGACAGCTGTCTGTCTATCTGGGCCAAAGGGGGTGGTGGTTTTCTGTGAGTGTTTGCGTCATCGCAGGTCAACGCGACCCTGTATCAGCACATATTAATAAAAAACTATTTAAAATCGAACTACCTTGTGTCAATAATGGACTAGAGTTTCCCTACAATCTTTCCATGTGCATTCATTCTAATGCTGTGTGGGTGTCTTTCAAGCTGAAAATGAAAAGGTGTCTTTAAGTGCTAATGATTTATTCATGGTTTGTCCTGCAGGGTAATGGGGATCTGAGTATGGTGGTGTATTAAACCTCAGCCTCGTACCAACAGGAGTACAACACTCCCTGCCTCTGCCTTGCTCTGAGTAAACTCTCTTCTCAACCACATGCAGATGGAACTGTGGGTGGGTTGATTCTTTTTCTTGTCTTCTATCCAAGGCCTTCAAACAAACAAAACAATCAAAGAAAAGCTAAAGAAAGGCGAGAGGAAGGAGACGTTGTTTCTATACGAGTCATGCTCTCACTCCCACTCAGGGTTGGTTGGTTAGCGATTGGTCCTGTACGCCCACCATGATTGGAAGACGACCAACAAGGTTATTCTATGTTGAGGTTAGTTCATGCTGAGAAATCAACGGTTGTTCATAACAAATGGTACTGAGCACCAGTGGAGGACATTGAGAACAGAGGTGGGTGGTTTCAGTCAGGGCTGGGCACTTTAAAAATGTGAAGAGTTGCTTAGGTATACAGTAGACTTAGTGAGCCGTATGATGATGCAAACTGCAGATCACATGGATAGCAGTATGGTGCAGTACTGTACAACCACCATTTGGATGTTTCATAGCAGAAAGCCGGTCATTCACAGGAAGTGAAACTACATTTTGCCATGGCAACAACAAACTACGAGCATGAATGTTTCTGTAGTGTGCACTTCCCCTAAACGTATAGTTTGTGATGTGAGGGCCCAACATTGAAGTGAAGGGGTTTGTAGTACAGTATCCAGCCTCCCTTGAAAGCTCATTGTTACTGATAGTGTGTCATCAGTGTTTGATAAGTGTCTCCTGGAGGGGTTCGTTTCCTTGATGGCTCATAATCCTGGCCATTGTAGAATCTGATCGTTAGCTAATTAGCTCTTAGCTAATTATTATGTGCATCGGAGCGTCTTAATTCATAATTATATGGCTTCCTACTACCATTATCATCAATCCTGTCCCTCTGCTCCTTTGCTGTGTGTGTGTGTGTGTGTGTGTGTGTGTGTGTGTGTGTGTGTGTGTGTGTGTGTGTGTGTGTGTGTGTGTGTGTGTGTGTGTGTGTGTGTGTGTGTGTGTGTGTGTGTGTGTGTGTGTGTGTTTCATACAAAATATAAAGTGTGTGTTTCATACATTGTAGTACATGTATGATACACACACTCCTCCCTCTCCTGTCCCCTACTGTGCCCCCTCAGTGGTAGTCCCTGTGGGGGAGCTCTCCAGCCTTGACCACCCAGTCACCCCACACTTCAGCACTGTTACAATGAAAGACACATGTAAACACACGCCTAGGGCCTACTAGGCAGACAGATAGAGGGGGAATCTGCATCATTCACACAGCCTCCGTGTCACCACAGATACACTCCTCCACTCCCCAGCACTCACACAGCCACAGAGGTGAGGCCATCTCAGCCGAAAGGTAAAAATAGCCCTTGCCAAAGTTAGTGGCCATTTTGGGCACTCTGAGATGGCATGAGTAGTACACATCACCCACAGAACCTAACATCGCTGTAATAATAGACAGTCAGCTATTAAACTCAGACTGAACCAGCACTGGTGATGTCACTGGGTTCTTCCTGGTTCTTTACTGCCCTCAAGTGTTTGGATTTAGCTGTGTTCCTCTATTATACAGTATGTGTCAAGGTAGTGATAGTAGGCTATGATTCTCCTTTATCCCCCCTCCATCTCTGCACCACAGTGTTCTCTCCTTCTCTCTGTTAGTGTTTGCTACAGAGTAGTGTCCTCTCTTTGGCACCTCTCTGCATTCCCTTTCTCGTCTAAGCCAAGTAGGATGTTAGAGATGAGCAAATAGTCTTCCGCTCCTAAAGGGTGTCTCTGTGCTCCAATTATATTTGAAGAAAATACAGCATCCGGTATGAGAATAAATATATATGTTTTAATGAAATATATTTTGGATACAAATAATGGAAAATGTTTTAGTCACGAAAAGAATATCCCTCTATACGGGAGGGTAAAATAATATCCCTCTATACGGGAGGGTAAAATAATGTCCCTCTATACGAGAGGGTAAAATAATATCCCTCTATACGGGAGGGTAAAATAATATCCCTCTATACGGGAGGGTAAAATAATGTCCCTCTATACGGGAGGGTAAAATAATATCCCTCTATACGGGAGGGTAAAATAATATCCCTCTATACGGGAGGGTAAAATAATATCCCTCTATACGGGAGGGTAAAATAATGTCCCTCTATACGGGAGGGTAAAATAATATCCCTCTATACGGGAGGGTAAAATAATATCCCTCTATACGGGAGGGTAAAATAATATCCCTCTATACGGGAGGGTAAAATAATGTCCCTCTATACGGGAGGGTAAAATAATGTCCCTCTATACGGGAGGGTAAAATAATATCCCTCTATACGGGAGGGTAAAATAATGTCCCTCTATACGGGAGGGTAAAATAATATCCTATACGGGAGGGTAAAATAATATCCTATACGGAGGGTAAAATAATATCCTCTATACGGGAGGGTAAAATAATGTCCCTCTATACGGGAGGGTAAAATAATATCTCTATACGGGAGGGTAAAATAATATCTCTCTATACGGGAGGGTAAAATAATGTCCCTCTATACGGGAGGGTAAAATAATATCCCTCTATACGGGAGGGTAAAATAATATCTCTCTATACGGGAGGGTAAAATAATATCCCTCTATACGGGAGGGTAAAATAATATCTCTATACGGGAGGGTAAAATAATATCTCTATACGGGAGGGTAAAATAATATCTCTCTATACGGGAGGGTAAAATAATATCTCTCTATACGGGAGGGTAAAATAATATCTCTCTATACGGGAGGGTAAAATAATATCCCTCTATACGGGAGGGTAAAATAATATCTCTCTATACGGGAGGGTAAAATAATATCCCTCTATACGGGAGGGTAAAATAATATCCCTCTATACGGGAGGGTAAAATAATATCCCTCTATACGGGAGGGTAAAATAATATCCCTCTATACGGGAGGGTAAAATAATGTCCCTCTATACGGGAGGGTAAAATAATGTCCCTCTATACGAGAGGGTAAAATAATATCCCTCTATACGGGAGGGTAAAATAATATCCCTCTATACGGGAGGGTAAAATAATGTCCCTCTATACGGGAGGGTAAAATAATATATCTCTATACGGGAGGGTAAAATAATATCCCTCTATACGGGAGGGTAAAATAATATCCCTCTATACGGGAGGGTAAAATAATGTCCTCTATACGGGAGGGTAAAATAATATCCCTCTATACGGGAGGGTAAAATAATATCTCTATACGGGAGGGTAAAATAATATCCTCTATACGGGAGGGTAAAATAATATCCCTCTATACGGGAGGGTAAAATAATATCTCTCTATACGGGAGGGTAAAATAATATCCCTCTATACGGGAGGGTAAAATAATATCCCTCTATACGGGAGGGTAAAATAATATCCCTCTATACGGGAGGGTAAAATAATATCTCTCTATACGGGAGGGTAAAATAATATCCCTCTATACGGGAGAATAAATAATGTCCCTCTATACGGGAGGGTAAAATAATATCCCTCTATACGGGAGGGTAAAATAATATCCCTCTATACGGGAGGGTAAAATAATATCCCTCTATACGGGAGGGTAAAATAATATCCCTCTATACGGGAGGGTAAAATAATATCCCTCTATACGGGAGGGTAAAATAATATCCCTCTATACGGGAGGGTAAAATAATATCTCTCTATACGGGAGGGTAAAATAATATCTCTCTATACGGGAGGGTAAAATAATATCTCTCTATACGGGAGGGTAAAATAATATCCCTCTATACGGGAGGGTAAAATAATATCCCTCTATACGGGAGGGTAAAATAATATCTCTCTATACGGGAGGGTAAAATAATATCTCTCTATACGGGAGGGTAAAATAATATCCCTCTATACGGGAGGGTAAAATAATATCTCTCTATACGGGAGGGTAAAATAATATCTCTCTATACGGGAGGGTAAAATAATATCCCTCTATACGGGAGGGTAAAATAATATCTCTCTATACGGGAGGGTAAAATAATATCCCTCTATACGGGAGGGTAAAATAATATCTCTCTATACGGGAGGGTAAAATAATATCTCTCTATACGGGAGGGTAAAATAATATCCCTCTATACGGGAGGGTAAAATAATATCTCTCTATACGGGAGGGTAAAATAATATCCCTCTATACGGGAGGGTAAAATAATATCTCTCTATACGGGAGGGTAAAATAATATCCCTCTATACGGGAGAATAAATAATGTCCCTCTATACGGGAGGGTAAAATAATATCTCTCTATACGGGAGGGTAAAATAATATCCCTCTATACGGGAGGGTAAAATAATATCCCTCTATACGGGAGGGTAAAATAATATCCCTCTATACGGGAGGGTAAAATAATATCTCTATACGGGAGGGTAAAATAATATCCCTCTATACGGGAGGGTAAAATAATATCCCTCTATACGGGAGGGTAAAATAATATCCCTCTATACGGGAGGGTAAAATAATATCTCTCTATACGGGAGGGTAAAATAATGTCCCTCTATACGGGAGGGTAAAATAATATCTCTCTATACGGGAGGGTAAAATAATGTCCCTCTATACGGGAGGGTAAAATAATATCCCTCTATACGGGAGGGTAAAATAATGTCCCTCTATACGGGAGGGTAAAATAATATCCCTCTATACGGGAGGGTAAAATAATATCCCTCTATACGGGAGGGTAAAATAATATCCCTCTATACGGGAGGGTAAAATAATATCCCTCTATACGGGAGGGTAAAATAATGTCCCTCTATACGAGAGGGTAAAATAATATCTCTCTATACGGGAGGGTAAAATAATATCCCTCTATACGGGAGGGTAAAATAATATCCCTCTATACGGGAGGGTAAAATAATATCTCTCTATACGGGAGGGTAAAATAATATCCCTCTATACGGGAGGGTAAAATAATGTCCCTCTATACGGGAGGGTAAAATAATATCCCTCTATACGGGAGGGTAAAATAATATCTCTCTATACGGGAGGGTAAAATAATGTCCCTCTATACGGGAGAGTAAAATAATATCTCTCTATACGGCAGGGTAAAATAATATCCCTCTATACGGGAGGGTAAAATAATGTCCCTCTATACGGGAGGGTAAAATAATATCTCTCTATACGGCAGGGTAAAATAATATCCCTCTATACGGCAGGGTAAAATAATATCCCTCTATACGGGAGGGTAAAATAATGTCCCTCTATACGGGAGGGTAAAATAATATCTCTCTATACGGCAGGGTAAAATAATATCCCTCTATACGGCAGGGTAAAATAATATCCCTCTATACGGGAGGGTAAAATAATATCCCTCTATACGGGAGAGTAAAATAATGCATTAGTCATACTAATTCAATCTAATCAAGCAAACAAATATATAAATAAATATTTAAAAAGGGATGAACAATTGTTACATAAAAACCTGACTGTTACACTTCAGAATGGTAAGTAGTTATACAGCATGTCCCATAACTTTGTCTCTAAGAAGTGCTAGTTTACGGTAACAACTAAGTTGAAAACTATGGATTTGAAGTTGAGCTTAGATACTCTGAATAATAGAAACCACAGCTGGGGGCAACCCCACAGCTAGCAGCTTACCAGCACAGTATTATACTAGCATTTTACAGTTATGTCCTATGTATGCATTAATGCATCATTCATGTTGTTAAGAATTAATTCATTAGAATATATAACACTATACAAGAAGCAGCTTCAAGTAAGTGTTACGATATTATATAATGTCATATTATACTGTTCTATATTACAGTGTATATCATGTTATATTTTATTATATTTACACGTAGTTTCATCTTATATGCTATATATTTTCAACTGGCTTAAAAAAAATATATATATATAAAATATGCCATTTATCAGACGCTTTTATCCAAAGCGACTTACAGTCATGTGTGCATACATTCTACGTATGGGTGGTCCCGGGGATCGAACCCACTACCCTGGCGTTACAAGCGCCATGCTCTACCAACTGAGCTTCATGCCGTTGCTGACCAGTCCTGGTCCTGCTTGTTCACCAGAGCAGTTTTCTTCATCCGCTGACCAACAGGGTTGTTCTACAACCTTAGACACAGAACACAGTAAGACAGGCTGGTTCAGGAAACATGGTTAAAAACATGGTTATTATACAATCCTGTACCTTCAATTAAAATACAGTGGAGAAAAAGCTCAGAACAGTGTTACTTTAGCAATAGTTACAATATCACCTGTCAGACATGGGATGTCCTCCATTCATCTGAGGAGGTCCTGGACTCTGTGCACCAGGAGTCGCTTCCTTAGTCTCATCGTCAACCCTGTTGGAGTAATAAGACATCAACATTCACATTCATGATCCACCATAATAATGTTCCCTAAAGAGACAGAGGCTGACATGAACCGTGGCAAAATGGGGTGAGTGGCATTATACCCAATGAGTTGTGGATGTATCAATATGTAGTGAAGTTTACCTGACATCATCGTTGATCCACCACAAGACAAATGTTATTACATGCCCCATTGTGAGATTACAGAGGTACGATCTTAAATTGATAACTGCACAGCAGGAAATGGAAACCTGTAGTGTATTCAAAGTTTAAAAGGGCATTGAAAGTTGGTAATTTCCACTTTAAAATGACTGATTTGTTTTGCCCTAATGAAAAATCTATCAACTCACGTAACAATTCACATTTGTTGTTGCTGCAGGATTAATTTCCTGCTGTAGCAAACCGGCTCAAAATTAAATCCAGCCTTTCTCTTCTGAGAGAATTCAGTATCTGTTCCTTCACGGCCCATTGACTGAACGAACCTCATGCTTGGCTCACCTCTCTCTCCTTGACTGCTAAACATTTTTTTAACATACATGAGCATTTACTATGTTCATTAGATATTACAGGTATTAGAATATAAGGATCATGTGTGAAACAAACTGGTCTTTCCATTAAACCTGTGGGATCAATGACTCATGGGATCAGCTCTGACTGAGGATAATGAAACCCAACCGGTAATGAAGTAATGAGGGTCTTTCTCAGAGAAAGGTTAACCTGTTCACAAGATACCCATTCAGCAGAGAGGACTCAACATGTGTCTCCTGACTGTGTGGTGGCTCCCTCTCCTCTTCCACCCCATCCCCCTGGTCCCTGATGGTTCAAGGGGACAGATGCAGTTCTAGATTATAGACAGGCGCAGATCGGAGAGACTCAGCGTCCCCAGCAGCTGGATCATCAGGTTCTCCGTTGTCCCTTACAGAAGTTGAAACAACAACATGTGTTACTTCCTGCTGCTCTAAGCTGTTGTCTGGCATGATAACTGATATTTAGTCATGTAACATGAAACACTTCAGCACATTAAACCACGTAACTACTAAAAGTGTCCTCAGGTTGACAGAGTCTGACTCACAGAGTCTGACTCCCGACCCAGCCGATCTAGCTGTACAAGAGCAAATCTGATGTGGTGTGTGATGAAAAAAGGAAATGTTGCGTCCAGTCCTGAATCACAAGTTTATCCTCTCTGAATTCATTTTGGACAGCTAAGATGACTGGTTGTACACTCTGAGCCCTATTGTTGATGCAGGTCATAAAAGGTACTCACGGATGTTTGTCTCTCCAAGGAATGTTGCCATATCTGTACACTAAGAAACCAGCAATGCCCAGCAGCAGAACCAGAAAACCAGCTGAAAAACAAAAGTAAGGTCAATTGTTAATATTCATCTATGCATGTGATGTCATCTAGTAACATCCCGTCAGTTGTTGAGATCCTGTTAAACTGTTCTATAAAAGTATCATGTAAAGGAACAAAACATGACACATACTGTGTGTGTATATATATGTATATATATATACATTTGAAGTCAGAAGTTTACATACACTTAGGTTGGAGGCATTCAAACTCGTTTTTCAACCACTCCACAAATTTCTTGTTAACGAACTATAGTTTTGGCAAGTAGGTTAGGACATCTACTTTGTGCATGATACAAGTAATTTTTCCAACAATTGTTTACAGACAGATTATTTCACTTAATTCATTGTATCACAATTCCAGTGGTTCAGAAGTTTGCATACACTAAGTTGACTGTGCCTTTAAACAACTTGGAAAAATCCAGAAAATTATGTCCTGGCTTTAGAGGCTTCTGATAGGCTAATTTACATAATTTGAGTCAATTGGAGGTGTACCTGTGGATCTATGTCAAGGCCTACCTTCAAACTCAGTGCCTCATGGGAAAATCAAAAGAAATCAGCCAAGACCTCAGAAAAGAAATGGTAGACCTCCACAAGTCTGGTTCATCCCTGGGAGCAATTTCCAAATGCCTGAAGGTACCACATTCATCTGTACAAACAATAGTACGCAAGTATAAACACCATGTACGCAATCCCAGAACAACAGCAAAGGACCTTGTGAAGATGCTGGAGGAAACAGGTACAAAAGGATCTATATTCAGAGGAAAACAAGTCCTATATCGACATAACCTGAAAGGCCGCTCAGCAAGGAAGAAGCCACTGCTCCAAAACCGCCATAAAAAAAGACAGACTACGTTTGGCAACTGCACATCGGGACAAAGATCATACGTTTTGGAGAAATGTCCTCTGGTCTGATGAAACAAAAATAGAACTGTTTGGCCATAATGACCATCGTTATGTTTGGAAGAAAAAGGGGGAGGCTTGTAAGCCAAAGAACACCACCCCAACCGTGAAGCACGGGGGTGGCAGCATCATGTTGTGGGGGTGCTTTGCTGCAGGAGGGACTGGTGCACTTCACAAAATACAGTGCCTTGCGAAAGTATTCGGCCCCCTTGAACTCTGCGACCTTTTGCCACATTTCAGGCTCCAAACATAAAGATAAAAAACTGTATTTTTTTGTGAAGAATCAACAACAAGTGGGACACAATCATGAAGTGGAACGACATTTATGGGATATTTCAAACTTTTCTAACAAATCAAAACTGAAAAATTGGGCGTGCAAAATTATTCAGCCCCCTTAAGTTAATACTTTGTAGCGCCACCTTTTGCCGCGAAGTCGCTTGGGGTATGTCTCTATCAGTTTTGCACATCGAGAGACTGAAATTCTTTCCCATTCCTCCTTGCAAAACAGCTCGAGCTCAGTGAGGTTGGATGGAGAGCATTTGTGAACAGCAGTTTTCAGGTCTTTCCACAGATTCTCGATTGGATTCAGGTCTGGACTTTGACTTGGCCATTCTAACACCTGGATATGTTTATTTCTGAACCATTCCATTGTAGATTTTGCTTTATGTTTTGGATCATTGTCTTGTTGGAAGACAAATCTCCATCCCAGTCTCAGGTCTTTTGCAGGCTCCATCAGGTTTTCTTCCAGAATGGTCCTGTATTTGGCTCCATCCATCTTCCCATCAATTTTAACCATCTTCCCTGTCCCTGCTGAAGAAAAGCAGGCCCAAACCATGATGCTGCCACCACCATGTTTGACAGTGGGGATGGTGTGTTCAGGGTGATGAGCTGTGTTGCTTTTACGCCAAACATAACGTTTTGCATTGTTGCCAAAAATATCAATTTTGGTTTCATCTGACCAGAGCACCTTCTTCCACATGTTTGGTGTGTCTCCCAGGTGGCTTGTGGCAAACTTTAAACAACACTTTTTATGGATATCTTTAAGAAATGGCTTTCTTCTTGCCACTCTTCCATAAAGGCCAGATTTGTGCAATATACGACTGATTGTTGTCCTATGGACAGAGTCTCCCACCTCAGCTGTAGATCTCTGCAGTTCATCCAGAGTGATCATGGGCCTCTTGGCTACATCTCTGATCAGTCTTCTCCTTGTATGAGCTGAAAGTTTAGAGGGACGTCCAGGTCTTGGTAGATTTGCAGTGATCTGATACTCCTTCCATTTCAATATTATCGCTTGCACAGTGCTCCTTGGGATGTTTAAAGCTTGGGAAATCTTTTTGTATCCAAATCCGGCTTTAAACTTCTTCACAACAGTATCTCGGACCTGCCTGGTGTGTTCCTTGTTCTTCATGATGCTCTCTGCGCTTTTAACGGACCTCTGAGACTATCACAGTGCAGGTGCATTTATACGGAGACTTGATTACACACAGGTGGATTGTATTTATCATCATTAGTCATTTAGGTCAACATTGGATCATTCAGAGATCCTCACTGAACTTCTGGAGAGAGTTTGCTGCACTGAAAGTAAAGGGGCTGAATAATTTTGCACACCCAATTTTTCAGTTTGAAATATCCAATAAATGTCGTTCCACTTCATGATTGTGTCCCACTTGTTGTTGATTCTTCACAAAAAAATACAGTTTTATATCTTTATGTTTGAAGCCTGAAATGTGGCAAAAGGTCGCAAAGTTCAAGGGGGCCGAATACTTTCGCAAGGCACTGTAGATGGCATCATGAGATAGGAAAATTATGTGGATATATTGAAGCAACATCTCAAGACATCAGTCAGGAAGTTAAAGCTTGGTCGCAAATGAGTCTTCCAAATGGACAATGACGCCAAGCATACTTCACAAGTTGAAGGCAAAATGGCTTAAGGACAACAAAGTCAAGGTATTGGAGTGGCCATCACAAAGCCCTGACCTCAATCCTATAGAATATTTGTGGGCAGAACTGAAAAAGCATGTGCGAGCAAGGAGGCCTACAAAGCTGACTCAGTTACACCAGCTCTGTCAGGAGGAATGGGCCAAAATTTCACCCAACTTATTGTGGGAAGCTTGTGGAAGGCTACCCGAAACGTTTGACCCATGTTAAACCATTTAAAGGCAATGCTACCAAATACTAATTGAGTGTATGTAAACTTCCGACCCACTGAGAACGTGATGAAAGAAATAAAAGCTGAAGCAAATCATTCTCTCTACTATTTCTGACATTTCACATTCTTAAAATAAAGTGGTGATCCTAACTGACCTAATACGGGGAATATTTAAATGTCAGAAATTGTGAAAAACTTCATTTAAATGTATTTGGCTAGAAAATACATTCCATACAAAACTCAATACAGCAGTTAGTATTACAACCTATCTATTGATAACAGCAGATTGACTGTAATATCATAATACTGTTAGTGTTGTTAATGCAGACACATTTTCAGAGATTTTCAAAACAACTAGTGCAATAAATGTAGATCAAATATGAAATAGAAGTACTATTTTAAGAGCTTTTTTCAATAAAAAACTATACTTTCAAGAATGTGGATCTGCAGTTCTATAAGTACATGATTCATTTTTCTAATGGCAAGAAGTTTGCAACTTGTTTTAGCCACAGATGAAAAGTGGGTGGGTTGTTATTTTTCCAACACAGAAGAATACATTTATTTGCAAAGTAAGTTGTCAGCAACCTTATCTTGTCTGAATCTAGCGCAGTATTCAGCATTTGATTAAGATGGTAAAGGCTTGGGTACTGTACTTTTAAGAACACATTGGCAACAAGAAATAGATAATAAGAAATAAGAAATAAATCATTTAAAAACCGTGTTTGAAATACCCCAGTGCTTTCTACAGTCTACCCATGCCATTAACGTGTACTCACTGTCATCACAAATATGATGAAACTGATTCAGGGGTAAAGGATGGCTAGATTGATATTCAATCTGAACCCATGAGGAGTCATATCTGCCCAAAGTCTCAGACAAGAATTAGCGAGTTTGGGCTGACCAATAGTAAAGTTGGAAATTGGGCAGCTCTAGACCCCATAGACTCATGTTTGACCAGTATTATGTTTATCCTCCAATCATTGTTATGGGAGAGTCTTTAATTTTGAGAGGTCTTTAATTTTGCTAAAGAGGGGAGTGTAACATGCATTCTGGTTGCTCCTTTTTTAATTGATAGACAAGGAGCTTACTTGGTTATCATATTAATATGTTTTTGTCTAACATGGAACATGTTATCATTGATATGGAGAGTTTGTTAAACATTTAGTTTGCTTCAAGATTTACGTGCCTCCAATTCTCAGTAGAAAACCTTTTGTGCAATTGTTTGCATCTTTCTCAATGTCACACATCTTCTCACTGTCCTTTTTCTTAAATGAGGCATATAAAATAATTGTACCACTTCGAGTGGGTTTTGCCACCTCCCATACAGTGGAAGCATCTAATGTACAGTAAGGTCACTATTATCTGTATGTAATTCACAATCCCACAATGCATTTCTGCTCTGAAATGTTTATCTGCCATTAGAGATGTAGTAAGTTTCTCATTTCTGGATAGAGAAACAAAGCTGCTCAGGTTCACAGATAAATATATTTTGAAGTCAAACGTACCAATAGAGCAACTGTACACAGCAGATAGCTGTTGGGGAAAAATAAGTAGTCTATTCTGGAATATGAGTTGGGTACTGTAACGGGGTTCTTCCTGGGAAGGAGAGGCGGACCAAAATGCAGCGTGGTTATAGTTTGTGTTTTTAATATAGGAAAACTCAACATGAACATAATACAAAACAATAAATGTGGGGGAAAAACCAAAACAGACCTATCTGGTGCAACAAAGACAGGAAACAACCACCCACAAAACCCAACACAAAACAGGCTACATAAATATGGTTCCCAATCAGAGACAATGACTAACACCTGCCTCTGATTGAGAACCATATCAGGCCCAAACACAGAAACAGACAAACAAGACATCCAACATAGAATGCCCACTCAGATCACACCCTGACCAACCAAAACATAGAACATACAAAGCAAACTATGGTCAGGGTGTGACAGGTACATTAGAAAAGTATCATCTTTGGCTTGGGGTTTGATCTCACGCCAGACATCAACTAGTCCACATTCTGAACCCAGACTGTTCAAAACTCTTGCTGATTTAGTTAGGGGTTTGTTTGTCTTATCGCATTTGTCCATAATTGGGTTCAGGAGAAAAAGAAGAAGGAGCTGTGGTGACAGTAAAATGTCAAACAAAAGAAACAATATGGGAAACACTCACCAGTGATTTCCTTTGTGTGGCTAGTGGCTTTGGCTTTGTCTCCATTTCCTGAGTTTAATCAGAGAATGAAGTCATTTCAATTGAATATGTACTTTATTTCAGATGGAGATGCTATAGACAGTAATGAACTGTCTTTATATTAATTTCAGATGCAGCCGGAGTTTCATATTGGTACACGTATCCAATTCCGTCCTCAATTCTTCACACCTGTCCATTTTCTTGATGGGAGAGCATGCTAAGCAAGCTACAGAAGAAGACATTCATTTAGTACAACTTTCTATCAACCGTCTACACAGGCAAACTACTGAGGGAGAGGCATCATGTGCCAATCTATCAACCGTCTACACAGACAAACTACTGAGGGAGAGGCTTCATGTGCCAATCTATCAACCGTCTACACAGGCAAACCACTGAGGGAGAGGCATCATGTACCAATCTATCAACCGTCTACACAGACAAACTACTGAGGGAGAGGCATCATGTGCCAATCTATCAACCGTCTACACAGGCAAACTACTGAGGGAGAGGCATCACGTACCAATCTATCAACCGTCTACACAGACAAACTACTGAGGGAGAGGCATCACGTACCAATCTATCAACCGTCTACACAGGCAAACTACTGAGGGAGAGGCATCACGTACCAATCTATCAACCGTCTACACAGGGAACCTACTGAGGGAGAGGCATCACGTACCAATCTATCAACCGTCTACACAGGCAAACTACTGAGGGAGAGGCATCACGTACCAATCTATCAACCGTCTACACAGACAAACTACTGAGGGAGAGGCATCACGTACCAATCTATCAACCGTCTACACAGGGAAACTACTGAGGGAGAGGCATCATGTACCAATCTATCAACCGTCTACACAGGGAAACTACTGAGGGAGAGGCATCACGTACCAATCTATCAACCGTCTACACAGAGAAACTACTGAGGGAGAGGCATCACGTACCAATCTATCAACCGTCTACACAGAGAAACTACTGAGGGAGAGGCATCATGTACCAATCTATCAACCGTCTACACAGGGAAACTACTGAGGGAGAGGCATCACGTACCAATCTATCAACCGTCTACACAGAGAAACTACTGAGGGAGAGGCATCATGTACCAATCTATCAACCGTCTACACAGGGAAACTACTGAGGGAGAGGCATCACGTACCAATCTATCAACCGTCTACACAGGCAAACTACTGAGGGAGAGGCATCATGTACCAATCTATCAACCGTCTACACAGACAAACTACTGAGGGAGAGGCATCACGTACCAATCTATCAACCGTCTACACAGGGAAACTACTGAGGGAGAGGCATCACGTACCAATCTATCAACCGTCTACACAGACAAACTACTGAGGGAGAGGCATCACGTACCAATCTATCAACCGTCTACACAGGGAAACTACTGAGGGAGAGGCATCATGTACCAATCTATCAACCGTCTACACAGGGAAACTACTGAGGGAGAGGCATCACGTACCAATCTATCAACCGTCTACACAGACAAACTACTGAGGGAGAGGCATCACGTACCAATCTATCAACCATCTACACAGACAAACTACTGAGGGAGAGGCATCACGTACCAATCTATCAACCGTCTACACAGACAAACTACTGAGGGAGAGGCATCACGTACCAATCTATCAACCGTCTACACAGGGAAACTACTGAGGGAGAGGCATCACGTACCAATCTATCAACCGTCTACACAGACAAACTACTGAGGGAGAGGCATCACGTACCAATCTATCAACCGTCTACACAGACAAACTACTGAGGGAGAGGCATCATGTACCAATCTATCAACCGTCTACACAGACAAACTACTGAGGGAGAGGCATCACGTACCAATCTATCAACCGTCTACACAGACAAACTACTGAGGGAGAGGCATCATGTACCAATCTATCAACCGTCTACACAGACAAACTACTGAGGGAGAGGCATCATGTGCCAATCTATCAACCGTCTACACAGGCAAACCACTGAGGGAGAGGCATCATGTACCAATCTATCAACCGTCTACACAGACAAACTACTGAGGGAGAGGCATCATGTGCCAATCTATCAACCGTCTACACAGGCAAACTACTGAGGGAGAGGCATCACGTACCAATCTATCAACCGTCTACACAGGCAAACTACTGAGGGAGAGGCATCACGTACCAATCTATCAACCGTCTACACAGGCAAACTACTGAGGGAGAGGCATCACGTACCAATCTATCAACCGTCTACACAGACAAACTACTGAGGGAGAGGCATCATGTACCAATCTATCAACCGTCTACACAGGGAAACTACTGAGGGAGAGACATCACGTACCAATCTATCAACCGTCTACACAGGGAACCTACTGAGGGAGAGGCATCATGTACCAATCTATCAACCGTCTACACAGACAAACTACTGAGGGAGAGGCATCACGTACCAATCTATCAACCGTCTACACAGGCAAACTACTGAGGGAGAGGCATCACGTACCAATCTATCAACCGTCTACACAGGGAAACTACTGAGGGAGAGGCATCACGTACCAATCTATCAACCGTCTACACAGACAAACTACTGAGGGAGAGACATCACGTACCAATCTATCAACCGTCTACACAGGGAAACTACTGAGGGAGAGGCATCACGTACCAATCTATCAACCGTCTACACAGAGAAACTACTGAGGGAGAGGCATCATGTACCAATCTATCAACTGTCTACACAGGGAAACTACTGAGGGAGAGGCATCACGTACCAATCTATCAACCGTCTACACAGACAAACTACTGAGGGAGAGGCATCATGTACCAATCTATCAACCGTCTACACAGGGAACCTACTGAGGGAGAGGCATCACGTACCAATCTATCAACCGTCTACACAGGCAAACTACTGAGGGAGAGGCATCACGTACCAATCTATCAACCATCTACACAGACAAACTACTGAGGGAGAGGCATCACGTACCAATCTATCAACCGTCTACACAGGCAAACTACTGAGGGAGAGGCATCACGTACCAATCTATCAACCATCTACACAGACAAACTACTGAGGGAGAGGCATCACGTACCAATCTATCAACCGTCTACACAGACAAACTACTGAGGGAGAGGCATCATGTACCAATCTATCAACCGTCTACACAGACAAACTACTGAGGGAGAGGCATCATGTACCAATCTATCAACCGTCTACACAGACAAACTACTGAGGGAGAGGCATCATGTACCAATCTATCAACCGTCTACACAGACAAACTACTGAGGGAGAGGCATCATGTACCAATCTATCAACCGTCTACACAGACAAACTACTGAGGGAGAGGCATCATGTACCAATCTATCAACCGTCTACACAGACAAACTACTGAGGGAGAGGCATCATGTACCAATCTATCAACCGTCTACACAGACAAACTACTGAGGGAGAGGCATCATGTACCAATCTATCAACCGTCTACACAGACAAACTACTGAGGGAGAGGCATCACGTACCAATCTATCAACCGTCTACACAGACAAACTACTGAGGGAGAGGCATCATGTACCAATCTATCAACCGTCTACACAGACAAACTACTGAGGGTGAGGCATCACGTACCAATCTATCAACCGTCTACACAGGGAAACTACTGAGGGAGAGGCATCACGTACCAATCTATCAACCGTCTACACAGACAAACTACTGAGGGAGAGGCATCACGTACCAATCTATCAACCGTCTACACAGGGAAACTACTGAGGGAGAGGCATCACGTACCAATCTATCAACCGTCTACACAGACAAACTACTGAGGGAGAGGCATCATGTACCAATCTATCAACCGTCTACACAGACAAACTACTGAGGGAGAGGCATCATGTACCAATCTATCAACCGTCTACACAGGCAAACTACTGAGGGAGAGGCATCACGTACCAATCTATCAACCGTCTACACAGGGAAACTACTGAGGGAGAGGCATCACGTACCAATCTATCAACCGTCTACACAGACAAACTACTGAGGGAGAGGCATCATGTACCAATCTATCAACCGTCTACACAGACAAACTACTGAGGGAGAGGCATCATGTACCAATCTATCAACCGTCTACACAGACAAACTACTGAGGGAGAGGCATCATGTACCAATCTATCAACCGTCTACACAGACAAACTACTGAGGGAGAGGCATCATGTACCAATCTATCAACCGTCTACACAGACAAACTACTGAGGGAGAGGCATCATGTACCAATCTATCAACCGTCTACACAGACAAACTACTGAGGGAGAGGCATCATGTACCAATCTATCAACCGTCTACACAGACAAACTACTGAGGGAGAGGCATCACGTACCAATCTATCAACCGTCTACACAGGGAAACTACTGAGGGAGAGACATCACGTACCAATCTATCAACTGTCTACACAGGGAAACTACTGAGGGAGAGGCATCACGTACCAATCTATCAACCGTCTACACAGGCAAACTACTGAGGGAGAGGCATCACGTACCAATCTATCAACCATCTACACAGACAAACTACTGAGGGAGAGGCATCATGTACCAATCTATCAACCGTCTACACAGACAAACTACTGAGGGAGAGGCATCATGTACCAATCTATCAACCGTCTACACAGACAAACTACTGAGGGAGAGGCATCATGTACCAATCTATCAACCGTCTACACAGACAAACTACTGAGGGAGAGGCATCATGTACCAATCTATCAACCGTCTACACAGACAAACTACTGAGGGAGAGGCATCATGTACCAATCTATCAACCGTCTACACAGGGAAACTACTGAGGGAGAGGCATCATGTACCAATCTATCAACCGTCTACACAGACAAACTACTGAGGGAGAGGCATCATGTACCAATCTATCAACCGTCTACACAGGGAACCTACTGAGGGAGAGGCATCATGTACCAATCTATCAACCGTCTACACAGGCAAACTCAGCCCACCTGTCTGTCTGTCCTTCAGTCCATCTGCATGAAGAAGAGGAGTACATAATATGTATCACTACCACAGACAAAAGGTAATAGAAATGTCCATATCAGTAAACTCATTATCTTCCACATACTGTACCACACCATCATTGTCTACTGTGTGTTACGGGTGAACACATCAGACATCCAATTAAGACAAACATACTGTACAGTCATTTGGACTCAGTACAGTTGTGTACATGATCACATCTGTGAGGGTCTACAGTAGCTACTGTAGAAACCAGGAGCCTTAGTGTGGCACGTGTGTGTGTGTGTGTGTGTGTGTGTGTGTGTGTGTGTGTGTGTGTGTGTGTGTGTGTGTGTGTGTGTGTGTGTGTGTGTGTGTGTGTGTGTGTGTGTGTGTGTGTGTGTGTGTGTGTGTGTGTGCATGAACTTGAAAAACTAAAAACAAGAGTGGCAGAAGACTAAATAAATCAGAGTTGGATCTTTCCCTCTCCTCCAGTGACTCATTTCAAAAACACATGACCACAAGCTGGAAAGGAATGTTTTAATGATGAAATGAATGAAACACATATTATAATACTAAGAGGTAATCTTAGGTTCTACATTTCTATTATATAAAACACAAAACTCTGCAGAATAGTCCTCCTAAACTTGCAGGCTAAAAAGTAGATATGACAATTATGTGGAGGTTTCCTCATACAGATGCATGCAGAAAGTTTGTTACAAATAATACATGAGAGTATGAGGGACAACTGTATCCATCAGACCTGAGTCGTTCACTAAACAATAGTCTTAACTCACTCACTTGTAGGGAAATGTATGAGCAGATCATATCAATCCAACAGTCAAAATGCAAAGAGTGAGGTAACTAACCATAAAATGCATTAAGCGAAAGCCATTCATACATGTATGGGACCAACCCACAGACATGACATATCAAATACATTACTAGGAAGTAAACAACCCTAATTCAGATGTGAAGAAAATGGACCTTTTCTGACACTAAGGTTATAAGGTGTCAGTGTATGTGGGTATGTCATTCGCCTAAGTCATTTGACCTGACCGATACTCTCAATGTGTTAAACATTCTAATTAAACGGTGAACACAAATGTCAACATAGCTCCACAATTCCTGTCTAAAGTTGTGGTATTTTTCACAATGTCCCTAGTAGGTGGGGATGTGGGGTACAGTTCCTTCTGCTGGACCTGTGGGTAACACTTCCTATGAATACCCTCTTCATAATGTGTGATAAGTGTATTTATAACACCTTATAATCTATGAATATATACATCATATTGCATGACATTGGCACTAATGGCTAATACATGTCTATATTTCTTCAGCATTTTAAGCAGGCAGCATAATGCCTTATGATTATGAAGCTAAGTGGTATGACCTCATGAAAGTCTCTTTAGGAAAATGTGTCAGAGGGCTATACTGTAACGACTTCACGTAGGAGTTCCGCACTCCTGTTAAAGGGATAGTTCACCCTAATTACAAAATATCATTTGCTTTCTTTACGCCATAATCAGTCTATGGACAAGCTCAGACAGTAATCCATGCTTTGGTTTTGTTTACCTGACCACTGTCTTCAAATGCAAACTTTTTAGATCAAATCCAATGTCAAGTAATGTGAAGCCAATATCCCATTTCTTGCATTGTTTTTGTGCTTCATGTCCAAATCATCTTAGAATGACTTAATTGAGCTACACAATCAAATGTTGACTCTTTAGGATGATTTCAGAAAACTGCTTTTAACAGGGTCATTGACTTGGATTTGTGCCACAAGTGCTAAAACGTTTGCATTTCCGTAACCAAGTAAATAAACAAAAGCATTGGATTGCTTTCTTATTTTGTCCATACAGGGTAAGAACAACAATATGTAGTTTTGTAATTTTGGGTGAACTATCCCTTCACGGACTTGCTTCCATTCAGCCACAAGTGCATTAGTGAGGTCGGGCACTGATGTTGGGTGATTAGGCCTGGCTCGCAGTCGGCGTTCCAATTCATCCCAAAGGTGTTTGATGGGGTGCAGGCCAGTCAAGTTCTTCCACACTGATCTAAACAAATTATTTCTGTATGGACCTCGCTTTGTGCACGGGGGCATTGTCATGCTGAAACAGGAAAGGGCCTTCCCCAAACTGTTGCCACAAATTTGGAAGCACAGAATCATCTAGAATGTCATTGTATGCTGTAGAGTTAAGATTTCCCTGCACTGGAACTAAGGGGCCATGAAAAACAGCCCTAGACCATTATTCCTCCTCTACCCAATTTTACAGTTGGCACTATGCATTGGGGCAGGTAGCGTTCTCCTGGTATCCGCCAAACCCAGATTCGTCTGATGGACTAACAGATGGTGAAGCAAGAATGTGTTTCCACTGCTCCAGAGTCCAATGGCGGCGAGCTTTACACCACTCCAGCCAACGCTTGGCATTGCGCATGGTGATCTGAGGCTTGTGTGCGGCTGTTCGTGGAAACCCAGTTCATGAAGCTCGTGACGAACAGTTGTGCTGACGATGCTTCCAGACGCAGTTTGGAACTCTGTAGTGTGTATTGCAACCCGAGGACGGACGATTGCGACTTACACGCTTCACCACACGGAGGTCACATTCCGTGAGCTTGTGTGGCCTACCACTTCATGGCTGAGCCAATGATGCTCCACAATAACAGCCCTTACAGGTGGCCGGGGCAGCTCTAGCAGGGCAGAAATTTTATGAACTGACTTGTTGGAAAGGTGGCATCCTATGACGGTGCCACATTGAAAGTCACTGAGCTCTTCAGTACAGGCCATTCTACTGTCAATGTTTGTCTATGGAGATTGCATGGATGCGTGCTCGATTTTTAAACACCTGTCAGCAACGGGTGTCGCTGAAATATACATATCCACTAATTTGAAGGGGTGTCTACATATATTTGTGTATACATTGTGTAAATAACGCCCGGTCAATGTTTAGCTATTTGACATGTCCACAAGACCTTATGATCTTGGAAATGTCTCTACTAAAGAGGTTTATGTTTTATACTGTGTCACTCCTTGGTCATAGTATTTTGTGTTTTTCTTAATTATTTGTTCAGGCCAGGGTGTGACATGGGTTTATTGTGTTGTCTTATTGGGGTTTTTGTAGGCATTGAGATTGTGGTTGGTTAGGGGTGTGTAGCATAGGTTTGGCTGCCTGAGGCGGTTCTCAATCAGAGTCAGGTGATTCTCGTTGTCTCTGATTGGGAACCATATTTAGGTAGCCGGGGTTTCAATGTGTATTTCGTGGGTGATTGTTCCTGTCTCTGTGTAGTGTTCACCAGATAGGCTGTATTAGGTTTCACGTTCCGTTTGTTGTTTTTGTATTTATTTAGTTATTTCATGTATCGTCATTTGTTTCATTAAAGACATGAGTAACCACCACGCTGCATTTCGGTCCGACTCTCTTTCGACGAACGAACGCCGTTACATACTGATTTCACTTAAACACGTTTCCTAACCTATCCACATTATACCTGTCACATAGAGAATTAACTTAATAAACGGATGTTTCTGAAAATCAATGTGCAGTAAAACACACTGGTCAGAATGTGTCTTGGGGTTGACATGACTGATTATGATGAAGCTAGTCACATATGTGTATCTTATCATAAGTACTGTATCTCATATATTACTGTATCTTATAAGTATTGTATCTCATATATTACTGTATCTTATCATAAGTACTGTATATCATATATTAATGTATCTTATAATAAGTACTGTATATCATATATTACTGTATCTTATAATAAGTACTGTATATCATATATTACTGTATCTTATAATAAGTACTGTATATCATATATTACTGTATCTTATAATGAGTACTGTATATCATACATTACTGTATCTTATAATAAGTACTGTATATCATATATTACTGTGTCTTATAATATCTTATTAGGTTTTCTTTTGTTATACAAACGTCCACCGTTTGTTACAGTTCTCCTCTACTTGACTCCATGTCATTAGGTCCTTTGTCCTTGGGAAAAACACAAGAGTTACAAATATGTTGGAGCAAAAAGAAAATGAGCCCCGTCATTTTAGATACCAAGACAAACAGTTCACCAGTTGTCAGAGGACATTAACAGTACTTACTATTAACTCAGGAGGTTTGGTGACTTGGTCCTTGTCCAAGGCCTGTTTGTCCAATAGAGCAGTGGTCTCCTCTGCAGCTCTGTTAGACATGGGAGGACCTCCATTCATCTGAAGAGGTCCTGAACTCTGTGCACCAGGAGTCACTTCCTTAGGCTCATCGTCAACCCTGTTGGAGAAAGAAGACATCAACATTCACATTCATTGTCCACCTTAATACTGTTCCCTTTAGATATAACAGCCACCCCCCTCACTCAGGAGTGAGTCACCTGCAGAGGAGGGGTGAAGTCTCACCAGCACCCTGACCTGGAGCCCCATTGGTCAGGTGTGATTCCCTGTGGAGTAAGATACAGACTGGATCAGGAAACATGACCTCAACCAGTTATTTAACCTCCTCTACCATCCCATGCAACTTTAAACACAGATAAATACACATTCTCACCTTCTATATGGCACGTGTCCATTGCTCTGAGGTTGACCCAGAAGCTGTGGGTCATCAGTCTGGCTGTTAACCCTGTGGGAGCAATAACAGGGATATCATCAGGGTTAAAACTCTTGATCCACCAGAAACAACACTGTCCTCCATAGAGGCAGAAACTAACATGAATTTACCTGACAACCTTGGGTACATTCAGTGGAGGGGAATCAGCATGTGTCTTCTGACAGGTTTCAGTGTCTGCTCTGTCATTGGCTGACGGCTTTCCATCCTCCATTCCTAGAACACCTTCCTCTCCTTGGCCGCTAAAGTTGAGATTATTACATTGATAAGAATTTAAGTATCTCTATTGGGAAGGATACAAATGTTCTCCATATCCATAGCCTACATTACAGAGGACTGGCAGGTGATTAGTCATGTGGTACAGTTTACCTGGCATCTCCATTCAGCAGAGGGTTGTCAGTGGCTGTCTCTTCATTGTCCATGGGCTGCCTGCTCTCCTCTCCTGGCTCACCTCCTTGGTCACTAAAAGTGAGATTATGATGAGCATGACTGAAAGGAAAAGCAAGGCAAACTGATCCAGGACAGAGTAGACCAGGGGTGTCAAACTCAAATACCCAGTGGGCCAAAATGTAAAACCTGAACAAAGTCACGGGCCAACATTGAACAAATTAACCTTTTAATATGGACCCAAACAAGTTTTGCTTTAACATTGAATATGGAACAAGCATCGCTTATTACCATACAATATATAATTTAATAGTGGAGACATGCAAAATCGAATTTCAACTGAAAAAACACATCAATGGCATTCATTTATTAAATAAATAAAATTTAAATAAAAATTGTATGCCTCTTTTCTATTTGCAGCCTTCTGATTTAAATGCCAAAATCAACTTTTTCCACTGGCTAATAATTTTACAAATAAAATGATAATAAATCAATCAACCATTCAAGCCCATGCCTTGTAGCAAGAAAAAGTGCATAAAGAAAACGTTAATTATTGCACACTGGTCTAATCTGATGTGCCCAAGCCAGATACCTGGCATCTCTTCTTGGATGCTAGTTCATCAATGTCTGGGCTCAAACTCTGAGCTGAAGAAATCCTCAGTATCGAGCGAAGATGTTCATCAGTCAGACGTCTCCTGTGAGTTGTTTTGGTCATCTTCATCGAGGAGAAAAGTTGCTCGCATAGATAAGTGCTGCCGAACATGGAGAGCATCTGAGCAGCTTGGGTGCGGAGCTGAGGCATTGTGTCAGGGATGAACCGTGGAAACTGTGCGGCGCCCACAGCATCATACTTTGACTTCAGCGTGTCGTTGCACTGGAGTTCAATTAGCTCCATTTGGATGTTGGTTGGTGCATTTTCCACATCAACTGCGAAGGGATTACTAAGCAGTTAAAACTTGCATTTCTGGGCATCGAAGTCGGCAAATCGCTGGCGTTGAGAACACTGAGTTTTTCAGCAAACTGTGCGCATGGGAACACGGCGGTAGAGATCTGCGCTTTTATGGATTGGCAGCAGGGAAAATGGCAAGGGTTTCCTTGCAGCATCTGATTCTCCCACAGGCACAGTTTAGTACATGTCTGTGATGATGCGCCCCCGCCCCTGAAGCTGCAGGTTCAGCGCATCGAGATGGCTCGAGATGTCACAGAGAAAGGCCAGCTCACACAGGAACGTTTGCTCCCGGAGCTCTGCTGTATCCTTCCCTTTGGTTTCCAGGAATTGACATATTTCCTCACGCAGCTCGAAACATCTGTTCAGTACTTTTCCTCTGCTTAGCCATCTCACCTCTGTGTGATACGGCACGTCTGCGTATTCCGAACCACACTCCTCCAGAAAAGATTTAAACTGGCGGTGATTTAGACCTTTGGCTCTTATAAAGTTAACTACCTGTGTTACTGTGGTCATAACATGTTCCATCTTTATGGCTTTGGCACACAGTGCTTCCTGATGTATGATGCAGTGGTAAACAGTTAGCTCACCTGCACAGTTCTCTTCCCGCATCTTCTCCCGAACCATGCCCACCAGTCCACTCTTTTTACCGCACATCGCTGGCGCACCATCTGTCATTAATCCAACGAGTTTATCCCACGGCAGCTTTATTTCAGTTACACATTTGGAAACCTCCTCAAAGATTTCCTTTCCTGTGGTTGTGCCATGCATTGATTTGAATCCCAATAGCTCCTCCGTAACACACAGATTTGAGTCCACTCCACGGATGAAGACTGACAGCTGAGCAGTATCAGATGCGTCGCAGCTCTCATCCACAGCGAGGGAGAACGCAACAAAATCTTTTCCCTTTTCCATCAGCTGGTCATACAGATTGGTGGCAAGATCACATGTGCGATCAGCTACTGTGTTCCTGCTCAGGCTCACGTTTGAAAATGCTTGTTTTTTCTCTGGGCATACGAGGTCACAAACCTTCATCATGCACTTTTTCATGAACTCTCCCTCATTAAAGGGCCGGGCTGATTTTGCGATCTCTGCTGCCACTATATAACTAGCCTTTACAGCAGCCTCGCTTTGTGATGTGGCTTTTTTACACATATTCTGTTGTGAAACCAAACTTCTTTTCATCTGCTCTACTTTCTGGCTCCTTTGAGTCATGTCCAGGTCCTTGTATTTGTCATGGTGTTTCGTTTCATAGTGTCGTCTAATGTTGTACTCCTTACTTACAGCCACGTTGACTCCACAAACAAGACAAACAGGTTTGTCTTTTACATATGTAAACAGATATTCTGCCTCCCACTTGTCCAGAAAGCTTCTGTTTTCTGCCTTTCTTTTCGCCATTTTTGGGAAGGGTTAGCTCGCTGACAGTTGTAGCGTCTATGTTGCTATGACTACTGTCACAGAGGAGAGAGCGTTTCTGGGTCCTGTCCTGATTGGCGCGCGAAAACAGCAGAGCATTATGGGATTCGTAGTATTAGTGGTGAATGCGCTGTATAATACCGGCGGGCCAGCTCTAGTAGTAATTTGGTATTGTCTCGCGGACCAAATATAATTTGGCCCACGGGCCAGAGTTTGACACCCGTGGAGTAGACTATAGAGATGTAGTAGAGGTATTCTAACTAACCTGAGAACAACCACAGCTTCAACAGTCTCACCGTCATCAGGCTTTCTGATGTCTCTGTGAAAAAACATTGTCATGACGTTGGCCTGGGGGGTAGGTTTATGACAGTCATAAATACCTCTTCCCCCCGTTTCCTCTCTCTACCCTACTGATGTTACATTTGAAAAATCCTTTGGTTAACATAGAGATTCTGGGAACATCAGAAGGTGGGGGGAAATTAACTATATTCTGGTAATCCAACCAATTGAACATATGCGGTGGTACTTGAATATATGAATAATGAATATGATGTCAGTTCGATTGTCATCTGAGACATTCTCATCAATGATAAAATGACAAACTCGAAAGTGGAAAGTCTACACATCAGAGTTATCGGATTCCCATGGAATTGTTGTTCAATTTAAATGTTTGAATATGAAATTATTCGTGATGGGATGAAATGTGATTTTAGCTTCTAAAATGTGAGATTTGGGTTTTCATAAGATTAGGGGTCTGCTCAATCAGTGGCCCGCCCCTGTGAAGGGACATGGGCTATAAAACTTTTCAAACACACCCTTTTCTCCCTTCCTATATAAAACCTTGACGACAATGTAACCTCCTGTTCCGAGGAAGTGAGGACGACGGTCCGATGTCAGAATGGTTCAGATAATAACTACAGAACGAAACCAACATCAGCGTGAGCTTTGGTTGCGAATGGTATGAACTTTGAACTCTTATTCACGACAGAAGTGATACCTCCGAGCCGTTAAGTTAGCAACAGCAGATGCAAACGAGGGTTAGGAAGGAACAGACAGAGTATCCCATCTATCACACAACGACGTTACTACAACGTATTCAATTGACCACCAGAGACATTCTGGACAAAGGACTCGGTTTGGCAACACGGCCTTCCATCTACCAGCAACCTACCCGAAGAACGGCTCAGAGTAAATATTTATTGCATTTTCCTTTTCCAAATGGGCGGTAATTTAGAATGCATAAGATACGGTATTTACGATAGCACAGCTTCTTCCTTTGTCCCTCAGTCTTCCCGCTCTTTCACTCAAAAACAGCCCCTTTTTCATTTGTGTAACAAGCTGTCATATCTGTTCTGCCCGCTAGGGACGTTTTCCTTCATGACGTAATTTGTAATCAAGCTATGATTTAATTCTGTGTATGTGTAATTCTGTGTGATTAGTTAGGTATTTAGTAAATAAATAATTAAACCCAATTTTGTATTGCTGATTCAACGTGTTCGCCAGGGTTCGTGCCGATAACCAAGAATTTACAACTTTCAGATGAGACTGAATTACGATGACGATTAATACTGACTGTTATTGATGTAAAATATTACTAGGTCTTCAAGAGTTTATTCAGAAGATAACAGCTCTATAAATATTCTTTCATACATTAGACCACAGTCCAAAATACACCAGTTGTCCTTCTGGCTTGAATATGTTATGTCTTGCCTGGGCAGGGCTCTAAAGGCAGGGTCTTTGCTGAAAGTTGTTGCTTGCCAATAGACATTGCCGGTATTTAGAAATGCCATGCAGATCTATTGAGTAATTCTTCCTTCGCCTTCTATAGCAGGGCTTTCCAACTTTGTTCCTGGAGAGCTACCCTCCTGGAGGTTCTCTCTCCAATCCCAGTTGTAACTAACCTGATGCAGCTTCCAGGGATGGGCAACTTTGATTGGGGCCACAAAAATCCGAACTCATTATGAGGGGTTGCAGTGGCTAGTGGGTCTGTGTACCCACATTCATACCCACACATGCAGTCAGTGCCAGCCCTAAGCAGTCATTTCAGGCTATTCTATTCATTTTGCCATTCGTGGAGTCAAAAAACAGCAGTTTTACAGCTAATTTACTGCAATTCTACACATTTTACCATAGAGTGGAGAGAAATGTTTGCATGTCAATATGATTTCTAAGTGAGAGTGACTTACAAAGTCAATGGGTCCCCCCCAGTCATCAATTTGACAATGATTTCTACAGGTTTAGATAGCTGGTTAAATACATTTACCAATCTAAAAAATGGTTAGCTGACATGGGCTAATTGAGCGACTGTCAGTGACTGACATAACAAGAGAAAAATTGCTGATGAACAACCAAATTTTGAAATTGTACCTTGTGTATTCTACTATTCTACTATTCTAGCTGTCAACAGTAAAACGGGGGTCCGCAGGCCGCCTGTTTCCCATCCCTGAGCTAATTATTAGAATCAGGTGTGCTACAGTATATTAGGGTTGGAGTGAAAACCTACAGGACAGTAGCTCTCCAGAAACAGGGTTGGAGAGCCCTGTTCTATAGAGACAGAAACTAATATAACCCATAGCAACAGCTGAAGACAAGAGAGACTATCATTCAGTGGTTGATTACAGATCAATAAAGTGATGTGGAAAGGTTTACCTGGTATCACGTTGCTCATTCTGCATCAGAGGAATGGAGTTTGGTTCTGGAATGCCCTGACCCGCTTCCACGTCTCTGTGGCCTTGGTTGCTAAAGATGAGATTATTACATCAATAAGAAATTATGATAATGTTTGATAAACAACAGTAACTTGACAAAATGTCTGGCAAGTCTATAGTTTGTAAGTGGCCTGCAAGTTCCAGGCTGTTCTCATCCTGTTTGTGACCTGCTAGGACCCCATTGGTCTGACTTTAAACCCTAGTAGTAAGACAGAGAGAACTAGTCTCATAACTAACATAAACCCTCTGCAACAATTCTAATTGACTTAAAGACAAAAATAGTTATAAAGCTGTTATAAAAACAGTAATATAGGATACTCACCACTGTTTGTCTCTCCAAGGTTTGTACATACAAAAAACCACGAAGAGCAGACCAGCAATGACCAGCACGGGAGCTACAACACCAAATGAAAACCAAAATGTAGTCATCAGATATTGACATATTCACACAAAAGAAAAGGTTTTAAAACAGCCTTCTAACAGTAGTTGATCTTGGTAACATAATTTTGAGATTTACTTGTCATTTTCTCATACAGAGGAAGCTGTTGTGATAGATTTGCGTAAAAACTCACCAATGATTTTCCAGATCAAACTAGTGCCACCACGATTTGAATCAGGATGGTCTCCATCTATAATGGTGGAATTCAAGAGAATAAAGTCATTTCCATGACATAATCAATCAAAATACTGAACAACACAGAATAATGTGTGATCATCTTTCCCTTCATTTCATTTCCAGGCTTCCAGAAAATAAAAACATCAAAAACAAATTCTCAAGGGATTGACATTGGTACTCACCTGGGATGATGGTTGAATTCAAAGATACAGTTGTCACAACCTCATTCCTCATCTCTACAAAGGCAAGAAAGAGGTTAAAAGGTATACAGTATTCAAAATGAATGAATATGATTTAGTGCTTTTCTCTATGTGCCCTTGAAAGATACTTGAAATTGATGGAAAAGAGGAATGTCAACTATCTACCTGTGACAATGTAATGGGAACATCTCTCCTTAACTGAGGGATCTTCACCATTAGACTCAGTTCCAGTCTTCTGCTAAGAGGGAATGGGGAGGGATATTGTTTCATCAGTTGCATCCTAATAATACAGGATTAAACCCATAAATAAAAAGACAAATGTGTAAGTTGTTATAATCAACCTCTAAATAATGTGAAATTACAGAGCTCACCTGTGTAGAATCAATGTAAATTATGTTCATTGTCAGATGTTGGCATTTATAGAGGGTGATTGAACTGTTGTTCATCGTTACCACCTCATTCTTATCAAATTCCATTGGCTTGTCCCCTCCACTGTTGGCAATGGCAGTCTGTGGGAAAGACAGACAAAAAACCATTTCAAGTTGGAAAAAGACAAGTCAAATGATCAATACGGAATGTACAGTGCATTCGGAAGGTATTCAGACCCCTTCACTTTTTCCACATTTTGTTACATTACAGTCTTATTCTAAAATTGATTAAATAGCCCCCCATTAATCTACACACAATGAAAAAGTCAAGGGGTCAGAATACTTTCCGAAAGACCTGAATGTAGTGGTATTTTTTGAAGTAAAGTAATTCTGTGTGCGGATTGCATCCACTGCTCTCCTGCAGTAGTTACTTCCTGTATAGATTAACTAAAGCACAGATGAACTTACCCCTGTATTGTTGTACACCGCAATGTCAGATACACCTGAAATGTTGTATAGATACACGTATCTACCATCACTGGTCTTCAATTTATCACAATCAATTTCCACCGAAGTACATGCTAAGGATGTCAAGGAAGTTTTATTTAGGACAACGTTATGTGCATTATTACCAAAACCACTTACAAATTCCTTTAGACAGAAACTAAATGGAATATAGATAGAGACTAGGTTTGCGATCTCGATCCAATAAATAAGAACAATAGAAAAAGTTTGTGTAAGAAGAGGACTAGCGCTCAGGTCTGACTTCTCTGAGGTCCCTGACACAGTTTATTTAGCAGAAGTATCAGTCTTCAGGGAGAAATAGAGAAACTTTGAAATTAATTCTACAATAATTTGGTATTTTACCTTGATTCTCGACAGCGTAGGTTGTATAGACTTGCAAAACAGCAACCATAAAACCCACTTCAAACAAAAACATGTTCAGTTCTGAGATGACACATCCACCTCCACGCTCAGTGAAATGGAAAGGAAAGGCATTTCCTGGTTGTTTATATAATCAGAGGAGGAGCTATGGTACGGTACGTATACTATGACGCACAGAATAAACATTGTGTATTTTATGGGGCCTTTTATTCTTCAAAGTTGTCATTTATAAAGATGGGGAGCTAGATGGACACTGTTTAACAGCAGGGAACATGTATTCTGTTCAGTTGACAATGGAAACTTAGAAAAGGTTTGAAATGACTTGGTTGGAAGTTGTGTCATATCATTCAAATGTTGATGGTTCACTTTACACATCCACAAGCAACAACATCCTAATGAACTGCTTGAACTCCAACCAGTGTGGTATTAGAACGACCTCCAACCCCTGTGTCTTATGTACTGTAATATAATACTGTAAGTCTAAAACCAGAGGACATCCTTGCCATGTGACTGGGATGTATAGACAAGACATCTATATCAAATGTTACCTGAAGGTTCATGACAATAGAAGACTTAGGCAGTTCAGAGAATACATTAATGTTGAGTTACAGACATCACACAAATCATACACATTTTACCTGAAAGATCAGGTAATTTGACCTGAAAGGCCGCCTCATGGGACTCTCGGTCGTGGATTGAACCCTTAGTGCCTTAGACCGCTGTACCACTCGGGAGGCACTCATGTAATATTCTTTAACAAAATATCTTATACTTAATATCTTATCATGTTTTGTAAGTTTGTATCTCCTCTGCTTGACTCCATGTCATTAGTTCCTTTGTCTTTTGGGAAAAAATGCTGAGCATGAAAACAACCAAACCCATAATTCAGTTAGCAAGTAACCAGTTCACCAGCAAATAGTGGAAAACTGAATCAACACTCACTACCTATTAACTAAAGACGTTTGGTGACTTGGTCCTTGTCCAAGGCCTGCTTATCCACCAGACCAGTGGTCTCTTCTGCTGACCCAAGGTGATGAATGCTTCTCGCTAGAGGACACAGGCTGGATCAGTAAACATGACCTCAAACATGGTATGACTATTATTTTCCATAAGTCTCTCCTACAATCTTTCCAATTTCACTGTAAAGAGCACACAGCTAGCAATAGATGGAGAAACAGACACAATCTCACCTGTCAGACAGGCCATTACAGGTCATCAGTTTGGCCATTAGTGCTGTGGGAGCAATGACAGGGTTCAGATTCACAACACCCTCCACCACACCTGCACTGTCACCTACAGCTGTGGTTCCCAACCACAGCTGGGGCGGCAGCGTAGCCTAGTGGTTAGCGCATTGGACTAGTAACCGTAAAGGTTGCAAGTTCAACTCCCGGGGCTGTACAAATCTGTCGTTCTGCCCATGAACAAGGCAGTTAACCCACTGTTCCGAGGCCGTCATTGAAAATATTTAACTGATTTGCCTAGTTAAATAAAGGTAAAAAAAATAAAAAAAATGTTTAAAAAAAAAACATGGGTACTAGGAACGCTGGGGGTACCTGGCCTATCCACAGGGTGTACTGTACTTGAGAATAGCAAGATCAAAATTCAGTTGGTGGTACAGTAACCGAAAAGGTTGGGAACCACTGACCTACAGTATAGAGACAGAGGCTAATCCGACCTAAGAGATCAGTTATGAAGGTAGTTAGATTATCAGCCAATAAATAAAGAGGATCTGTCAAGGGCTTCATCATCTGGTGAAGTTGACCTGGCATCATGGTGCCATTCACCAGAGGGGGTTCAGCCAGTCGTTTCTGCCAGGATTCAGTCTCTGTTCCCCCATGGACCATTAGCTTCTTCTTCCTCTCTTTTAGCATGCCTTTCCCTCCTTGGCCGCTTACACTGAGATTATTACATGGATAAGAATGAAAGGATCTTGTTTGTGTGGGGTACAAATGTTCTCCATGTTCATATCTTGCAGACGACTGACTCGCCTGTCGAAGAAGGGTGGAGTTTCTATATCAATAGCAATATAACCTGAAGCCCCATTGTTCTGGCTTGGATACATAGGAAGTAAGATACAGGCTGGATCAGGAAACAGGGTTTCAAACATGGTTCATTTATTTTCCCTGGATGACCTCTCGCTCTTCGGTCACTAACATGGATTACAGGCATTTCATCTGGGAGGAGCAATTAGAACAACCCCCAGCCTCTGTCACTTATGTACTGTAATGTATGTCTCAGGGGACATCCTTGCCATGTGACTGGGATGTATAGACAAGACATTTATATCAAATGTTACCTGAAGGTTCATGACAATAGTATGTGAGTGCCTGAATGTGTGTGTATGTATGTGTGTATGAGTGCCTGAATGTATGTATGTATGTATGTATGTATGTATGTATGTATGTATGTATGTATGTATGTATGTACGTACGTACGTACGTACGTGCGTACGTGCGTGCGTGCGTGCGTGCGTGCGTGCGTGCGTGCGTGCGTGCGTGCGTGCGTGCGTGCGTGCGTGCGTGTGTGCGTGCGTGCGTGCGTGTGTGTGTGTGAGAGAACTGGAAGGAAAGACAACCAAAGGAGGAATTGGCTTTGGGGGTGACCAGTGGGATATACCTGCTGGAGCGCGTGCTACGAGTGGGTGCTGCTATGGTGACCAGTGAGCTGAGAGAAGGCGGGACTTTACCTAGCAGAGACTCATAGATAACCTGTAGCCAGTGGGTTTGACGATGAGTATGAAGCGAGGGCCAACCAACAGGTCGCGTACAGGTCGCAATGGTGGGTAGTGTATTGGGCTTTGGTGACAAAACGGATCGCACTGTGATAGACTGCATCCAGTTTGTTGAGTAGAGTGTTGGAGGCTATTTTATAGATGACATCACCGAAGTCGAGGAAAGGTAGGATGGTCAGTTTTACGAGGGTATGTTTGGCAGCATGAGTGACATAATACAGAACATGAATAAACAAGAACAGAACTACACACATTTAAAAAGGCACACATAGCCAACATATCAGTACATACACACAAAATATCTAGGTCAAATAGGGGAAGAGTTTTTTGAAACCAGGTTTGCTGTTTATTTGTGGCCAATACATCTGATTTGAGTTGAGTCCACCTGTGTTAAATTCAATTGATTGGACATTATTTAGAAATGGCACACACCTGTCGATCTACGGTCTCACAGTTGAAAGTGCATATCAGAGCAGAAAACAAGCCTTGAGGTCGAAGGAATTTTCCGTAGACCTCTGAGACAGGATTGTGTCAAGGCACAGATCTGGGGAAGGGTACCAAAACATTTCTGCAGCATTGAAGGTCCCCAAGAACACAGTGGCCTCAATCAATCTTAGATGGAAGAAGTTTGGAACCACCAAAACTCTTCCTAGAGCAGGCCGCCCGGGTCAGGGAGGTGGCCAAGAATCTGATGGTCACTCTGACAGAGCTCCAGAGTTCCGCTGTGAAGATGGGAGAACCTTAAAGAAAGGACAACCATCTCTGCAGCACTCCACCAATCAGGCCTTTGTGGTAGAGTGGCAAGACTGAAGCCACTCTACCAAGATTCTCTGTTCTGATGAAACGAAGATTGAGCTCTTTGGCCTGAATGCCAAGCGTCACGTCTGGAGGAAACCTGGCACCATCCCAACGGTGAGGCATGGTAGTGGCAGCATCATGCTGTGGGGATGTTTTTCAGAGGCAGGGACTGGGAGACTAGTCAAGGTTGAGGAAAAGATGAATGGGGAAAAGTACGGAGAGATCCTTGATGAAAACCTGCTCCAGAGCGCTCAGGACCTGAAACTGGGGACGAAGGTTCACCTTCCAAATGGACAAATACACTAAGCACACAGCCAAGACAACGCAGGAATGGGAAAAACTCCCCAAATACAGGTGTGCCAAGCTTGTAGCATAAACAGTCTGAATACTTATGTAAATGTCATTTTTCAGTTTAAGATTTTTAATACATTTGCAATAATGTCTAAACAGCTGTTTTTGCTTTGTCATTATGGGGTATTGTGTGTAGATTTGTGGGGTATTGTGTGTAGATTTGTGGGGTATTGTGTGTAGACTGGTGAGGGAAAACAACTATTTAATAAATTTTAGAATAAGGCTGTAACGTAACAAATGTGGAAAAACTCAAGGGGTCTGAATACTTTCCGAAGGCAATGTACCTGTGAAGAAAATACAAATAACAAGAAGACACGTGTCCTCAAACTTGAAAAGCAATATACACATCTCACCTGATGCACCAGAGACAATGGACCAATGCTCCTGATTCAGAAATGAGATAACATCAATATATTTACTTCTTATAATAAAATAGTTTACATTTGGAATGTTTTTTCCCCCTGGTATTGTAGTTTACAAGGTAACTGTACATCAACCTAAACTGCAGTGATAAATAGCCATACTCACAGACCGATCACTTATGGCAATGTGGTCTACGTTGACACAGTCCAGGAGGGTGATGCAGGAGTAGCTGACATCAATCACATTGTGTGTATGTGTAGTGTTTTTGTGTTGACAAAGTTCAGCAAGCAACGTAGACGTCTGTGGAAGAAAATCTACAAAAGTAAAGTTAGACATCTAACACACAAAAACAATATTCTACATGTCTGAATACATTTGTCATCTACACAGTATCTGTAAGCATTTCCTGTTCTGAGGTTTGCACAAGCTATATTCTTGGTTTTCTCTCCGCCCCAACAGGCTGTAGAGGAAGGAGGAAGACAATTACCACAGTCATCTACAGAGCAAATCTTTACTGATGTTGAAGAGACGTTGAAGAGATTAGAATGTCCGGAAGGGACAGCTTACTGTGTAGATGACAAATGTATGCACAATAGCATATGGAAATAGTCTGCATCACTAGATGCAGGTACTAGGTACTTCCGGCGCCGACAGAGATGGCCGCCTCGCTTCGCGTTCCTAGGAAACTATGCAGTTTTTTGTTTTTTTACGTGTTATTTCTTACATTAGTACCCCAGGTCATCTTAGGTTTCATTACATACAGTCGAGAAGAACTACTGGTGAGTTGTATCACCGAGTTGTATCACCGCCTGGTACGGCAACTGCTCCGCCCTCAACCGTAAGGCTCTCCAGAGGGTAGTGAGGTCTGCACAACGCATCACCGGGGGCAAACTACCTGCCCTCCAGGACACCTACACCACCCGATGTTACAGGAAGGCCATAAAGATCATCAAGGACATCAACCACCCGAGCCACTGCCTGTTCACCCCGCTATCATCCAGAAGGCGAGGTCAGTACAGGTGCATCAAAGCTGGGACCGAGAGACTGAAAAACAGCTTCTATCTCAAGGCCATCAGACTGTTAAACAGCCACCACTAACATTGAGTGGCTGCTGCCAACACACTGTCATTGACACTGACCCAACTCCAGCCACTTTAATAATGGGAATTGATGGGAAATGATGTAAATATATCACTAGCCACTTTAAACAATGCTACCTTATATAATGTTACTTACCCTACATTATTCATCTCATATGCATACGTATATACTGTACTCTATATCATCTACTGCATCCTTATGTAATACATGTATCACTAGCCACTTTAACTATGCCACTTTGTTTACTTTGTCTACATACTCATCTCATATGTATATACTGTACTCGATACCATCTACTGTATGCTGCCCTGTACCATCACTCATTCATATATGCTTATGTGCATATTCTTTATCCCCTTACACTGTGTATAAGACAGTAGTTTTGGAATTGTTAGTTAGATTACTTGTTGGTTATCACTGCATTGTCGGAACTAGAAGCACAAGAATTTCGCTACACTCGCATTAACATCTGCTAACCATGTGTATGTGACAAATACGATTTGATTTGATTAGGAAACAATCTCGGTAGGTATGTTTTTTCTTTCACAGGGAATTTTAAACTTGCAACGTCACAAACAATGCTTTGAACGGAAAATAACAGTTCAGGATTTCAGATCTTTATACTGATAAAAAGGAAGTGGGAGTACAGGAGAGACATTTCACAACAACTAATATTCTGCTGGTACTGTGCGCGCTCCACAATGAATGAGTCGCCGCCATTTTGGAGAATTCTGCAAACACGTGGCGCAGTTTTTATTTTGCAATGCTATCACTTTCCATAGATAACATGTAACTTCCTCCACATAATGGCAAATAGGAAAGAGATAAACAGATGCTCATATTATCAAAAAAGCAATGCGACGAGACTGAAGGTGTGTCTACAGAACTCTGGCAGAGACGGCTTTAACCCAAAGCATGGCCTCTGGCTATTCAAACATCAGCAACACAGACTAAAATTACCTTGACTTGACAAGAGGATCAGAAAAAAAGTTCAAAGATTTGCAACAGACATTGTCGTACTGCAAACAACTGTGTGCCTGCCGCCGTGAGGTGCAAACGCAGAAGAAATAGGTGTAACTCATAGTGAAAGTTATGATATATGGAAGAGGTAGAGTTAACAGTGACGTCTGACTCATTGGGGAAGTCTTGAGTCATTATTATGCAAATCAGTTTCAGCTCA